>NC_030836.1:25725234-26026562 GCF_001704415.2 Capra hircus | reverse complement strand
GACAAGTCTTGTGGGGAACTGTCTTGTGCATTCGGAGATGTTTAGCAGCATCCATGACCACCAGACACAGACACAAGTACCAGAGACAATCAACAATTTCTACAGACATTTTCAAATCACAGTTGAGAGCCACTGACTTAGATATTTAATAAATGTTTGCCTTTTTAATTAAATTATTTTAATTGTAGGCTAATTACAATATTGTGGTGGTTTTTGCCATACGTTGGCATGAATCAGTCAAGGGTACACATGTGTCCCCCCAATCCCAAACCCCCCCACCTCCCTCCCCATTCCATCCCTCATAGGTCATCCCATTGCACCTGCTTTGAGTGCCCTGTTTCATGTATCAAACTTGGACTGATTATCTGCTTCACATATGGTAATATACACATTTCAATATTTTGAACCTAATCATACATAAACAAATGGACACAAATCATAAGTGCATAAGCTGTTTATACATGAAGTTGCAGAGCACAGATGCTCTTTGATATATTACTATATGTTGTGTGAATATACTACAATTTATTTTTAATTCAACCATAGATAAGCATTTGAATCGTTTCCAATCTTATTAAAAACAGTGCTAAAATATTAGAATATATGTTTTGTGTGATGTATATATGAAATTTTCTTTGGCAAAACTATATATAATGTATCATGGTGGTAATATAGTCGCTAAGTCATGTGTAGTCCACCAGGTTCCTCTGTCCATGGGATTTCCCAGGTAAGAACACTGGAGTGGGTTGCCATTGCCTTCTCCAGGGATCTTCCTATCCCAGGGAAGATCTCTGCTTGGTAGGTGGTTTCCTGCATTGCAGGCAGATTCTTTACTGCTGATCCACCAGAGAAGCCCCCATGATGTATTACATATAAGATTATATATTATATACTGTAGGTTATATATAATGTCTCTTCCTTTCAGATACACATTTGGAAATGTATAAACATATACATGTATTTCTATCAGATATTTACCTAGGAGTGGAACTGCTGAGTCACAGGGAATTTTTATCATCGTTTCAGTAGATTCTGTGACAGAGTTTTACCAGTTTATCCTCCCAGTGTCAGTGCATGAAATTTCCAGTTGTTTCACATAAGACCATCATTTGGCGTGACTGGTCTTCGTCACTTCGGCCCTGTTCATGTGTGTAAAGTGATATTTTATTGTGGTATAATTTTTCTCTTTCTGATGAAAACTAAAGCTGCTGCTGCTGCTGCTGCTAAGTCACTTCAGTCGTGTCTGACTCTGTGCGACCCCACAGACGGCAGCCCACCAGGCTCCCCCATCCCTGGGATTCTCCAGGCAAGAATACTGGAGTGAGTTGCCATTTCCAAAACTGAAGCTGAGTATCTTTTAATTGTTTGACTTTTGGATGATACAATCTGTTGGGAGCCAGTGTGAGGAACTCCGCCCATGGCAAAGGTCATGAGGAAGGAAGCTTGGCATACGCAAAGGCGTGATCAAGCCTCAGGAAATCCCCTGTTCCCGAGCATCTACCCCCAAATCAGAGTACTTTACGGGGAGCTCTCCCCCATAACCATTTCTCTCAGAGAAGGAGTTAACTTGCAGCTCCAGTTAATAAAAATTCCTGGGCGTGACAAGAGTGTTTCAATTTACGAACTCTGGAGGTTCTCTGGCCTGCCTGATCAGGCTCATCTGGCCGCATGTGATTGTTTACAGCCTCCCAACAGTGAGAGGCACAGGATGTTTTAAAACTTTCTAAATACAGACTCTTTTCAGAAGTTAGAAGATTATTAGTATAGCATTAGTAGGTTGATTAGGAATTATATTGGTGAAGGGTTTTTTCATTTGTCCTGCCAATAATTACTGCTAATTCCCTGCCCTGTGTGTGACAAGGATGTCTCAGGTCAAACCTCTCTGCTGACAGACTAGCTTGTGTGACAGTCTCTCAGCCATAAACAGCACAGAGAGTTTGGAGTATTAGCATAGGGCTTTTTTCATTGATGAGTCAATGATTGCCATCAGGCCTCCATATCCTTAGGCACCTGGGAATATATTAATCAATGTATTTGCAATATAGAAAAGGAAATATAGTAGTTTTTTGATGTTAGCAATACTAGACTTTTTGAGTTAATGAATTCTCTCTTTTATTATAGACCACTGTACTTTGTTATAAATCACTGTGTCCTTGCTATGGAAAAATGTAACTTTATCACTATCTTACAACAAAATAGATCTTAAGGGGAACATTGGTGAAGGGTTTACATTTGTTGAGCCAATATTTGCTGCTAAATCTCCATATTCTTGCCCTTATAATGAATATAAACAGCATATAGGAGAAATAAGTATTAACCTTTAAGATTAATCATGTTAAACCTTAGGTTAAGTAAATTCCTTTCTTGATTGTAACTCACTACACCCTCACCCTATAGGAATGCAACTTTATTTGGAGGATGGCGCCTGATTTAAGAAAAAATCACCCCTGGAAAAATAAGTTTTCTGGTTAACTGACCAGTATCAGAAAGGGCCATTAAATGTCAGCAGACCTCATGGCTAAAAGATGATGAAACTCTTAAGACCTTTGTATAATTTTATATGAAGCACCTGATTGTAACAAGGGTTAGGTCTGCTGACCCCTGCGTGACTCTGTATTCATCCCTATGTATAACAAAAAGGTATATAAACAAACCTGAAAAATAAAGAAATCGCCAGTCTATGTCTGATGCAGGATACAGCATGCTTGGAGCTGGTGCATGGGGATGACCCAGAGAGATGTTATGGGGAGGGAGGTGGGAGGGGGGTTCATGTTTGGGAACACATGTAAGAATTAAAGATTTTAAAATTTAAAAAATAAATAAATAAATAAAATTTTTAAAAAAAAGATTGTTAAAAAATTAAAATAAACACCCATATGTGATCCACCAAAAAAATAAAGAAAGAAAGAAAGAAATAAATCGGATCAGTTTCTGGAAAGACTGATTCCCCCATGTCGTTTCTTTCTTGCTCCCCGCTTTCCTGGCTGAATTACCATCTGAAATGTGGGTATTCACCAAGCCTGCTAATTCTGCCTGGGCTTCTGAGATCGGAAAATGGAAAGATGCCTGTGGCCTACGTAGGTGGTGATTGGTATTCCATGTAAACCAGTTGTTCAGCCTCTTTTCTCCACTAATTCTCCTACTACATTATCTGTTTCTAATCTCCCTCTATATCTGTAATTAAATAAGTTTTTTCTAGGACGCCGACTCCATCCCCACCTTCGAATTCCCTGGATCCACCGGGGCTGGACCCCGGCAACTATCCTTTGAAATTTCATTACTATCTCTCATTCTTAAATTTATCATTTCTTTTATTGCAAAGACTCATTAAGAGAGTGAAAGACAAACTGCAGGGTAGGAGATAGTATTTGTAATACAGATAATTGACAAAGAACTTAAATTCAAAATAAATTATGCCAGCAAATCAATAAAAATGGAAAGCCACCTCTCAACTTTGAAAACTGAGCAAAGAACATGGATCTGCAATTCACAGTCGATAACCCAAAAGGTCTTAAAAATGATTAAATCGTTACTAGTTAGTGAAGAGATAAATTTAAAGATTGGAATCAACACACACACTCTACCATATTAAAAATGGATAATTAATAAGTACCTACTGTATAGTACAAGGAACTCTTCAATACTTTGTAATGCCCTGTAGCATAGAATCCTCCTAAGAGAGTGTACTTGAGCAGGAGTCAGGAAGGATTCCTTCCATCTCTCTGCATTTTAATTTCATCATCTGTCAATTGAAGATAATGCTGCCATATCCAGTTATCCTATAGAGGTACTAGGGTTGGTATGTGAATGAACTTTAAAGCCAAAGATGCTATTAATACATGGATGTCACATACTAATTATTGTAAAAATGCCCTTTGAATTTAACTCAGATTGAAATAGAGGTGGCAAAAATACACAGAACTATACAAAAAAGATCTTCATGACCCAGATAACCACAATGGTGAGACCACTCACCCAGAGACAGACTTCCTGGAATGTGAAGCCAAGTGGGCCTTAGGAAACATCACTATGAACAAAGCTAGTGGAGGTGATGGAATTCCAGTTGAGCTATTTTAAATCTTAAAAGATAATGCTGTGAAAATGCTGCACTCAATATGCCAGCAAATTTGGAAAACTCCACAGTGGCCACAGGACTGGAAAAGGTCAGTTTTCATTCCAATCCCAAAGAAAGGCAATGCCAAAGAATGATCAAGCTACCATACAATTGCATTCATCTCACATGCTAACAAAGTAATGCTCAAAATTCTCCAAGCCAGGCTTCAACAGTATGTGAACTGTGAACTTCCAGATGCTCAAGCTGGATTTAGAAAAGGCAGAGGAACCAGAGATCAAATTGCCAACATCCTCCGGATCATCAAAAAAGCAAGATAGTACCAGAAAAAAAATCTACTTCTGCTTTATTGACTATGCTAAAGCTTTTTACTGTGTGGGTCACAACAAACTGTGGAAAATTCTTCAAGAGATGGGAATACCAACCCACCTCACCCGTCTCCTGAGAAATCTATATGCAGGTCAGGAAGCAACAGTTAGAACTGGACATGGAACAACAGACTGGTTCCAAATAGGAAAAGGAGTATGTGAAGGCTGCATATTATCACCCTGCTTATTTAACTTATATGCGGAGTACATCATGTGAAATGCCAGTCTGGATGAAGCACAAGCTATAATCAAGATTGCCAGGAGAAATATCAATAGCTTCAGATATGCAGATGACACCACTCTTATGGCAGAAAGTGAAAAAGAACTAAACAGCCTCTTGATGAAAGTGAAAGAGGAGAGTGAAAAAGTTGGCTTAAAACTCAACATTCAGAAAAGTAAGATCATGGCCTCTGGTCCCATCACTTCATGGCAAATAGATGGGGAAATAGTGGAAACAGGGAAAGACTTTATTTTAGGGGGCTTCAAAATCACTGCAGATGGTGACTGCAGCCGTGAAATTAAAAGCCACTTGCTACTTGGAAGAAAAGTTATGACCAACCTAGACAGCATATTAAAAAACAGAGACATTACTTTTCAACAAAGGTCCATCTAGTCAAAGCTATGGTTTTCCCAGTAGTCATGTATGGATGTGAGTGTTGGACTATAAAGAAAGCTGAGTGTCAAAGTGTTGATGCTTTTGAACTGTGGTATTGGAGAAGACTCTTGAGAGTCCCTTGGACTGCAAGGAGATCCAACCAGCCAATCCTAAAGGAAATCAGTCATAAATATTCATTGAAAGGACGGATGCTGAAGCTGAAACTCCAATCCTTTGGCCACCTGATGCAAAGAACTAGAAAAGGCCCTGATGCTGGGAAAGATTGAAGGCGGGAGGAGAAGGAGATGTAAAGGGATGAGATGATTGGATGGCATCACTGACTAAATGGACATGAGTTTGAGCAAGCTCCAGGAGCTGGTGATGGACAGGGAAGCCTGGTGTGCTGCAGACCATGGGGTCACAAAAAGTAGGGCATGACTGAGAGACTGAACTGAACTGAACTGAGGACATCACACTTCTACAGGCAACACTATTTCAGGCAGCACTGTATAGATCATCCAGTATGCAAAGAAGAGACTAAGCTAGATGGAATTTGAAAAACTTGTCAGTCGCTTAAATAATCAAACATATTTAGAGCTTGGACAGCCCTTTAGAGGAGTGACCTAGAGCACACCCTCATTTTACCCTTGAAAAAAAGCAACTTCTGTAGAGAACATGGACTTTTCCAAATACAAAAGGACATAGTGCTTACTTAGTGGGTAAAAATCCCACATGAGGCTATGTAAATGCATTACATGGAATCCTCTAATTATGATAACAGAGGGATCTGTAGTTCTGAAATAACACTGGGCAATGAATAGATCAATAAATAGTTAAATATCTTTTTTAGTATGCTTTATTTACTTTAAATCATTGTTGGCATGCATTTTTAAAATAAGCCATTTTATTTTATTATTAATTTCTCCTTCCAGTTTTATTGAGATATGATTGCATATAGGACTGGGTAAGTTTAAAGTGTACAGCACTGGTGGATGGAGTTGGATCCTAAGGTGGCCAACTGGGGTTCTAGCGGGCAGAAACTGTGTAAGCCAGGGCAAGGCTGTGTCCCTTGTCTTCTGTTGAACAGAACCAAGTCCTAGGGCAGCTTGGGGGCTCAGAGGGGTCTACTGAGGACATGCAGGTGGTGGACCTGTGTCCCTATGAAACTGGATGGTGGGCCAGAAGTGGTATCAACTGGCTGATGAGATGGGTCAAGTCCCAGCCACTAATAAACTCGAGGAAAGACTACAAAATGACACTTGCCAGCATCGGTGTCCTCAGGGTAGAGTGAGCTCCCCCAAATGGCTGCCACCAGCAGGTCCTCGGTAGCTGGGTGAGTCCCACTTGTCTCCCACCTCTCCAGGAGGCTCTCCAAGATAAGCATTTGGATCTGATCCAGATTCCTTTCAAGTTGTTGCTTCTGCCCTGGGTCTTGGAGCATGTGAGATTTTGTGTGTGCCCTTTAAGAGTGGACTCTCCATTTGCTACATCCCTCTAGCTCTCCAGAAAGCAAGTCCCATTGGCCTTCAAAGCCAGATGTTCTGGCAGCTCATCTTCCTGGTGCCAAGACCCCTGGTCTGCAGAGCTTATGGAGCTTGAAGTTGTAGCTTCTTGGGGAGAACTTCTGCAATTTTGATTATGCTCCTTTTTATGTGTTGCTTATCTGGGGATATGGGTATGGGTCTACACCCCTTCTACACATTTAATTGTGGTTCCTTTTTTACATCTTTAGTTGTAGAAAATCTCTTCTAGTTTTAGGTCACTCTGATCAATAATAGCTCTGGAGATAGAGGTAATTTTGGTATGTCAATGGGAGGAAATCATCTCTGGGTCTTCCTATTGCACCATCTTGGCCACTCACCTTTTTTTTACACTTTTTTGTTTTTTTTAATTTTGTATTGGAGTAGAGTTGATTTACAATATTGTATTAGTTTCAAGTATGCAGCAAAATGAATCAGTTATACATATATCCACATGCTCTTAGGAGGATTCTATACTACAGGGACACTACAAGCAAGCAAATAAACTTCCTGAGTAGCCACAGTTCATGTTTCACTGCTAACAAAGCCCACTGAGGCTTATTTCTGGGCAAGTTAATAGCCTCTGGAGGGTGAAGCGGAAGTGACATCAGCCCCCTTCCTCCACCCCATGGGGACTATAGGAAGGAAGAGCCTACTTGCCAGAAAGGGAGGCTCCAGAGGTCAAAGCCTAAGGAGATTGCTGCCAATGTCTTCAAAAAGCTAAAAAGAGGATGGTGAGGCAAGAAAGGTGCACCGAAAGAGCTCAGTGACAAAGCCAAGAAAGGGCATGTCATAGGAGGGGACCAGGGAACCTGCTGAGCTCAGAAAGGAGCCTCTACAAAGAACAGCAAAGAGCGTGAAAAAGCTGTGGCAAGAATACACAGTGTCCTCAGGGCAGAGTCACATCCAGGTAGTGGCTGTCAGCAGAGAAGACTCGGGGAGGGAGATGAGGGCTAGTAACAGAACTCGCTGGGAGACATGCATTTATTGGAAGTATGTTAGAGACTTTGGAAACAGTGCAGACACCTGAGATCTCTCCCCAGCATTAGGCTTTACAAGGGAGGGAGGGTGGGACCTCATACTCTGCTCATCAAAGGCCAACTTACCTCTCAGTTTTGGACCCTGGTAAGCTTCAGGATCTATTTCAAGCCTAGTCCAGTTCATACAGACTACAAATGGCCAGATAGAGCTAGTACTCATGCCCTTTTCCCCAAGACTGCTTGTGGAAACTGCTTCTTTTCCCATTACATGGATGAATATATCATATGCTGATAATATGAGCTTCCCTGGTGGCTCAAAGGTTAAAGCATCTGCCTTCAACACAGGAGACCTGAGTTTGATCCCTGGGTCGGGAAGATCCCCTGGAAATGGCAACCCACTCCAGTATTCTTGCCTGGAGAATCCCATGGACGGAGGAGCCTGGTAGGCTACAGTCCACGGGGTCACAAAGAGTCGGACACAACTGAGAGACTTCAGCTTCACCATGCTGATAATATAATGTGGTACTGACTAAACTTTATACACCATAGGACTGGAGACGTTTTAGCTATCAATAGGGAAACCATCAATAGGGTATTCTCTCTTTCCAGGGGGAAAATGATGATAATTGTGCAGTGAAAGTGAAAGTCGCTCAGTCGTGTCCAACTCTTTGTGACCCTATGAACTGTATAGTCCATGGAATTCTCCAGGCCAGAATACTGGAGTGGGTAACCTTTCCCTTCTCCAGGGGATCTTCCCAACCCAGGGATCAAACCCAGGTCTCCCACATTGCAGGAGGATTCTTTACCAGCTAAGCCACAAGGGAAGCCTAAGTACACATGTATGCATGTACATTATGGGGAATCTGGTGGGACTGGGAAGAGGATCTGAGCTATTGTAAGCAAGAGCTGGTAGAGACGGTGTGTTTGATTCATGCAGAGACTAGTAGGATGTCCCACTGTTCTTTCATGTGGCATACAGTATTGTGCAGAGAGAACAATAAATTATAAAAATGAATGAAGAGTGAGATGCCAAGGCAACCGGGAGACAAGAGAAAAATTTATAGTACAGAAGAGAACTGAGGCTAGGAGGAAAATTGATTTTCTGTATGTAAGAACAAAACTTAAAGTGTGAACCCTTACTGATATAGAAAAGATAGCTATTTCTTTTTAGGTAAGAATCAGCACAAACTCCTCCTTTCTCTCTCTCACTCTCTCTCTCTTTCTCTCTCTCTCTCCCCTTCTCTCTCTCTTACAAATGAGAAGCCAACACTAGGCATATTAAGGAATTTGCTCAAAACAATATAGTAAGTAGTGACAGTCTCAGTACTGGAATTCTTATGATTTGGGGACCTAGATTATAAAGACATAATTGATTGTCATCCTAGATTGAGGGTCTAGATAATAGGGAATCCAGACAAGACAGGGTGAAATCCTTATATTCAATAAAACATAAAAATCTTTCTCTGCAAGATATGCTATAAATTTGGAATCAAAAGAAAAATGAGACAAAGTCCCCCATAGGAATTCACAGCCCAATGAGGTAGATCAGGCACACAGAGGGTAAATTGCAACCTGCTTAGTAAGCCTATGATAGAGATGTGAATGAAGTACTGTGGCGGCTACAAAGAATGAACGGCCTTTTGGGGGAAAGGGAAGCAAAGCTTTACTTAGTACATCACACATGAATGAGATCTTGAAAGATTAGTAGAAATTTTCAAGCATCAGTGGAACAGGGCTAGTACATATTAAAGGGACTAATGTATAAGGAAAGGGGGGGGGGAAATGGTTGCCTACAGCACAGATTTACGGGATGGAGCACGGAGAGGAGGCTAAGGAAGTACGTGGACATCAGGTTATGAGTGTCTCTGTTCCCATAGGGCGTGCGGTGTGTTTGAATTTTCGCCTGGGCACCGTGATGCCAGTAAAGGTTGGTAATCAAGGAAATGCCCAGGAAACCTCTAAGAATTTCCTCTGAAGTGGCTTCAGAATAGCTTCTGTAGCTACATGTGGAGAGATTATTTAGTTTCTATGCGGTTTGAAAGAAAGTGAAAGTCACTCAGTCATGTTCTACTCTTTGTGACCCCATGGGCTGTAGCCCACCAGGCTCCTCTGTCCATGGAATTCTCCAGGCAAGAATACTGGAGTGGGTTGCCATTCCCTTCCTTCCCCAGAGGATCTTCCCAACCCAGGGATCAAACCTGGGTCTCCTGAATTGTGGGCAAATTCTTTGCTGTCTGAGTCTGTGTGGTTTGACTCTTACTTAAGGTGCACACCTGTCTTAATTTGCCCTGGACTCTCTTAAGTTTAACAAGGAAAATCTCATGACCTGGGAAATCGCTCAGTCCCCAAAACACCTATCTTCACTGATGAGCCGTCTCTGTGGCACTGATGAAAACTGAAAGGAATAAAGGTCATGGATACACAGTGATTCATGGTGTAGAAGGAGAAGATAAAGAGGTCAGCCACAGCTGCCATCTTGGTCCTTTTGCCTGCTAGCTGTCCAGCTGGAAGCCAAATTTCATTCCACACTTTTTGAAGCCTTCTGAGTGATTCTGGGTGACCCTTGAATTCTCAAGAAGGTAATATACTATTTCGGATACTTGCTTCCAGCTGGTAAAAAGACTATTAGAGCTAATATTGATGGGGAAAGGCGGACACTTAAGAGGATACACCTCCCATAACCCCTCAGTGTCTGAAAGAGCTCTAGCACCCTCTTAGCCACCTTCCTGATTTCTTCCTTTCACTGTGGTTGATGCCTGTCACCAGTAGTCCTGGGAGAAAAGCCTCGTTGTGATGATGCTGCAAATTCTGAGAGCTCAAATGTACTATTTGATAACTCACTGGAAGTTACAGGTTCACTTCAGACCTGAGGCACAAATGCAATGCCTGAATTTTTCTAATACAGAACCCTGACACATAATAGCTAAAGTCATTGAGGGTTACTGTGAATTATGTAAATTTATTTAATCCTTACAAGAGCCCCATAAAGTCAACACTACAGTTGTCCCCATTTCTAGAAACAGGCAAAGAAAGGTGAAATGGCTTTTCCAAGATCATTGTTTAATCATTCAATCATGCCTGACTCTGTGTGACCCATGCACTGTAGCCCGCCAGTGTCCTCTGTCCATGGGATTTCCAAGATTTCCAATGAGTCAAAGTGGAAGAGCTAGGATGTTTAAACCATGTCTGACTTCAGCATCCATGGTCTTAAGATACAGTATACAGTATATTACTGAATGGACACATGAACAGACAGATGCATGATGGATGGATGGATGGATGGATGGATGGAAAGATGGATGGCACTCAGGCAGAAGCAGAGAGAAGAGATGACAACAGGTATCATGGAGCTGAGATTTTGTATTGCTTCACTAACCTGAATGATTTTAAAAGGTTTGTGTATTTTTGAAGTAGAATTTATAAAAATAAATATTCCTCACATAATTTCAAAGATTCTGAATATTTTATGTTTGATGTATAAACCAGATAGTGCATTTTTTAAAATACAGTTTTTTATTTGGCAAACTTACATTAAGAAATATAATTCCAAATCTCAGTAAATAAATCAGCTGTAACCTAACTCTCTAGTATGTAGATCAGAGATCAAACTGAAGGAAAACAATAGAACAGTCATTTCTTCTTAGACTGGTTTAGGTATTATATGATTGTTCTTCCTTCTGACATGACTATCTCTATGTATGGTCTTTCCTTCACTCTCTGGAACTATATACACATAATCTGTTACACGGGTTTTAACCCTGGAGAGAAAACCTGCTGTCTGAAACCGAGCAGAATCTCAGAATCAGGGGTTGAGGAGAAGGAATGATTATGAACAAGAGCTAGAGAAGATCTCTCTTTTGGAGATCCTTTTCGGTCCATATTTGGCAGTGACATAGAATATATACCCCGTGCCTACAGAATTTACAGAGCATCGCTTTTTCCCTTTTGCTGCTTCTTTTGGCAGATGTGAACAGCAAGGAGATGCAACGTGGAAATCAGACTTCCGTGTCTCACTTCATCTTAGTGGGGCTGCACCACCCGCCACAGCTGGGGGTACCGCTCTTCCTAACCTTCCTTGTCATCTACACCCTCACCGTCTCTGGGAATGGGCTTATCATCCTCACGGTCTTGGTGGACACCCAGCTCCACCGCCCCATGTACTGGTTCCTATGTCACCTCTCCCTCTTGGACATGACCATTTCCTCTGCCATTGTCCCCAAGATGTTAGCTGGCTTTCTCTTGGACAGTAAGATGATTTCCTTTGGAGGCTGTGTCATTCAGCTTTTTTCATTCCATTTCCTGGGCTGCACTGAATGCTTCCTGTACACACTCATGGCTTATGATCGCTTCCTAGCCATTTGTAAGCCTTTACATTACGCCACCATCATGACCCGCAGTGTCTGTAACTATCTAGCTATTGGCACCTGGCTGGGAGGCACCCTCCACTCACTTTTCCAAACAAGCTTCATATGCCGGCTGCCTTTCTGTGGTGCAAACCAAGGTGGACTACTTCTTCTGTGATATTCCTGCCATGCTGCGTCTAGCCTGTGCTGACACCACCATCAACGAGCTGATCACCTTTGTGGACATTGGATTCCTGGCCCTCACCTGCTTTGTGCTGATCCTCACTTCCTACGGCTACATAGTGGCTGCTATCCTGCGAATCCGGTCCGCCGACGGGCGCCGCAACGCCTTCTCCACCTGTGCCGCCCACCTCGCTGTCGTCATTGTCTACTATGTGCCCTGCACCTGCATTTATTTGCGCCCTGGCTCTCAGGAACCCCTGGATGGAGTGGTAGCTGTGTTCTACACAGTCATCACTCCCTTGCTTAATCCTATCATCTACACACTCCGCAACAAAGAAATGAAGGCTGCCTTATGGAGACTGGGCGGTCGCAAGGTCGTGAAGCCTCACTGACTCCGTGCATCACAGACATGCAGGAAATGATAAAATTTAGGGTATCTGATGGGACACCAGATAATTGGGGAGCTTTAAGAGAGAAAGAGAATGAAGAATTCATACAGAGAGTTGAAGACTCCTAGATATGGAGGCGGGAACCTTGGAAAGTTCTATATTGTAACCTACTTTTGAACATGATTTTTCCTGTTTCCTCCTTGAATAGCAATGGAAATCAATCAAAACAACTCATCAAGGATGATAACATGCAGAAAAAAATCTAAGATAAGTAAATTGTCCACCTAAAATCTCTCTCTGCGGCACCCTTCTACATATGTATTACTGCTTCTAATCCCTGAGTTGATACCCACATAGCTTTTTACAGGTTACAAGTAACCTTCATGCAAACCATATAATTTGACCTTGACAACAATTATATGAGGTAAGCATTATTATTCCCACATAACTGTGGGAAAACTGAAGTTCAAGAAGTAAGTGGCTTTCCCATACTCACTCTCTGCTTTTTACTTTGATAAAACATGGCCCATGAACTCTAACTTGAGAGGGCACTTTCACTGCAAAGTAAGGAAGCCATGAAATGTGCACTGCATCGTGACCTGAGTAGTTCTGGCCTTCTGAGCTTGCACAGAACTCTACTTTGGTTTTTGACGTGGGTATATCAAGGATAAACTTCCTTATGACTAGATCTCCCTGTTGATTTCCTGGATATTAATTAAACAGGCCATATGAGACGGTAGAAGAATGCATGCTACCATATCCTGGCATTTTCCACAGCAATTCAGTATGAGTGAGGAGATGCAAATGGGATGGGGCATATACCTATTTGCAAGAAGATGAGGTCTGCTCTATTAGTCCTTTTTTGTGATAATGTTGCCAGGGTCCAAGGAGGGCCCCTCAATCCCAGAGTGCTCAAGATGTTTTGTTTTGATGTTTGAATTTTTGATGTTTTGAATATACATGGGTAAGTATAGCCCACGAAATATGATGATATTCTATTCCAAAATCAACTCTACTTGTTAAAAAGCTGGCAAAAGGAAGGAGAACTGATTTATGTGTATCAGACATTTTCTGAGCCTAGATGTGTACATTCAGTGATTTTTCTTGCTGTCTGCTCTAACAGCAGAGATGTAAGGTTGAACATCAAAATATGCATGAATAGGCAATTCCATTCAAATCAACAAAAACATATTCAGTGTAACTCCAAAATTATAACATTGTCATCTATTCTAAATGCATCTATGATCTCACAAGAAGAAAATATATTTATACATGAGCATGTATATAAACTATCAATATATGACTAGAAAGGGCTTCCCAGGTGACACCAGTGGTAAAGACTGTGCCTGCCAGTGCAGTAGATGCAAGAGGCAAGGGTTCAATCCCTGGGTCTGGGAGGTCCCTGGAGAAGGAAATGGCGACCCACTCCAGCATTTTTGCCTGGGAAATCCCATGGGCAAAGAACACTGGTGGGCTACGGTCCATGGGGTTAGAGCAGGACATGACTGAACACTCGTGCCATTCCATGACTAGAAATTGAAATTTTAAATTGGTTTATAATTCAGTGTACAATAAGTACTGCAGTAGTTCAGGAAAAGGAGTTAGAGAAAATAACTGGACCTGGAATTTATAAAGCTGGCGCCCTGGAAAGTATAGGATGATCCGCAGTTTGCAGGTCTCGTAAAATCTATTCAGGAAAAAAAAAAAAAGAGTAAATAGATAGAATTTTTTCATGTGATAGGAACAATATAAACCCTAAGGATAATCCTAAGAGAAACCCCTAGATACATTTAATTAGCTATCTTGGGTGGAGCGGCCCTGGGGATGGGAAAAAGCAGTTAGTTACAAACTCTATTTGACAAACATAAAACACCGCAGTGCTACACGCATCTCAACATCCCACTGCACAAACAGAAGCAGAACTCAGTTAATAAGCCTCCTGGGTCAGAACAGAGACCTGAAAGTTGGATTAAAGCAAATAAGCATCTCTTTTCTCATCAAGACCAATGACACATCATGCAAAAATGAAGGGTTACATTAAAAACTTAATTTCTTGTTTAACTGTTAATCGAGAAACATAAAATATATCTCATCACTTAAAATTAAGAAACCTACCTCATAAAAACAGCAAGCAACGAATTTTACTTTATCCTCTGTGTGTGTGTGTGTGTGTGTGTGTGTGTGCGCGGGCGCGCGCGCGCGCACGCACTTGCGCGCTCAGTGGTGTCTGACTCTTCGCGACCCTGTGGACTGTAGCCCATCAGGCTCCTCTATGCATTGGATTCCCCAGACAAGAATACTGGAGTGGGTTGCCATCCCCTCCTCTAGAGGATCTTCCCAAGCCAGGGGCTTTATCCTCTATTCACAGTTAAAACAACTGCAGAGCCGATAAGTGAACTTAAGCCTATCTGAGTCCAAAACTTGAAACCCTCCTTTAGAAAGAACTATGTAGGTTAGCATATACTTTTTATGCAACTTCAACTCTTAAGATGAAATTTTATTTTCAAATTCATTTTGAGGTTCTCTAACCTTAAAAGTGAGAAAAAAGCAGAAGAGAAAAAGTAGTTAATCTGAATGTACAACCAGTGTTGAAAACAGTAATTAAGAACAAGGTCCTGTTTAGAGTTTGAATAAAGTATACTTAATATTACTTTGGGGAAGTCACTTTTTTTTTTTTTTTTACCAAGTTGGTGTTTAAAAATGGATGAAAATATATTTGACTTTTTTTTTTAAACTTTATTTTATAATTCTGTATTGGTTTTGCCATACATCAACATGAATCCGCCACCGGTGTGCATGAGTTCTCAATCCTGAACCCCCCTCCCACCTCCCTCCCCATACCATCTCTCTGGGTCATCCCAGTGCGCCAGCCCCAAGCATCCTGTATCCTGCATCGAATTCATGTGATGATGGTCTAGTTTCAGAAATTTGTATGGGCTATGGTAGGAGTGCGCCCTCTAGTGACGTCATCAATGACTTGCAAGTGAATAAGCACCTAAGTCTTATCTTATTTAACTTGAATTTCCAATTTTTCCCTAAAAGTGAAAAAGAATTGACCTTTCTGATTTTAACCTTAAAAAAATAACCTGCCATTCAAACGCTTATACCACCAAGTTCAGTTTATCTTTTTTTAATTAATTTATTTTAATTGGAGGGTAATTACTTTACAATATTGTGGTGGTTTTTGCCATACATGGGTGTACATGTGTCCCACCACTCTGAACTCCCCTCCCACCTCCCTCCCCACCCCATCCCTCTGGGTCATCCCAGAGCACCAGCTTTGGGTGCCCTGCTTCATGCATCAAATTTGCACTGGTCATCTGTTTTAACATGGTAATATACAATTGGTAATGCTATTCTCTCATATAACCCCACCACTTTTAAAGAAGGTTTATTTACAGGAATCGGCACAGGACTCTTATTACTATAATTGTCAGTTAGCTGAAGTTAGTGGACAGCATTGCTTCTATATTCTTCTATATTTTCCTGATTTATTTTTACATTTTTAATAACTGACTGGGGAGTGTTAAATTTTTCAAATATAATTGTGGCCTAATGAAAATGGAATTTATGCTTTTGACTGTCTGAAAAAACTCTTTACTTCATCTTCATTATGTAAGATATTTTAGCTGAATATGGAATTCTAGGTTGATAGTAGGTTTTTCCTTTCATTGCTTTAGAGATGCTCCCTCTTCTGGCTGGCTTAACAGGTTTCTAAGGTTTCATGTCATTCCTGTCTTTGTTCCTTTAGCATAATGAGTCTTCTTCGTCTCTGTCCTCCTTTTAGATTTTCCCTCTTTCAGTGAATTCAGTAGTTTGTGTGGGGTGTGTGCCTTCGTGCAGCTTTATTTATATTTATGTTACTTTTTGCTCATTGTGTTTCTCTTATCTGTGGGTCTATTGTTTTCATAAAATTTGGAAATTTTCAGGTATTATTTATTCAAATTTTATTTCTACTTACTTCTCTCCTCTTCCTCTGAGACTCCAATTACATAAAAATTAGATTGCTTGATACTATCCTACAGTTGATTGAGGCCCTGTTCTAACATTTAAAATTCACGGATCTTTCTCTTCTACAATATCTAAGCTGCTGTTCATCTTACTCTGTGTCTTTTTATTTCAGTTGTTATACATTTCACCTCTCAGATTTCCATTTGGTTCTTTTTATGACTAGGTATACAACAGCTTTTATTCTTGATCTCATAAGTCCGCATACTAAGGCACTAACCTTTGAGGATTTTAACCAATACTTTATGTATTATGGGTTTCTGAATTACAGAAACTGTCTCCAGGCATTAAGTTCAGGCAATCTCAGGACTTACTTCATTTGTTTCCCCTGTTCCAGGAATCATAATCCTGTACTGCCTTTTGTCCAGTGCCTAAAAAGAATTAATGTATAGACTTTTGTCTATTTTTCTAGACTTTTACAGTTAGAAGGCATTTCCTGCAGCAGTTAATTTTGTATTAACAGAGCAGACAGATGGTCTTGATTTTTGAATTGTTGGTTTCATACTCAAAATGGTTGCTAAACTATCTTATTTGCCATAATGAAATGAAAGAAAACCTAAGTGTTTTCTTTAATTTTCTTTTTAAACCTCATATCTGGAATAAAAAAGAAAAAGTGCCAAGAAATATTTATAAATCTCCTTTTGCTCAGTCTTATTTTATTAAAAGGAACAATAATTATGAAATATGAAGCACAAGGAAAGAACTAACTCACTGAACTTGTGAATATTGGTTCACTCAGATACAGTGCTGTGATATGCAATGATAAATTGAAATTAAGCAAAATATTTTGCTTATCAGATTAAATAAGTCAAAGCAATATTCCACTGAAACCAAATTTAACTACTGCCTGTCCTATAACCTAAATACCGTATTTTATTCTTCAGGCTTTTCTTTCATTCACCTAAAGAGATAACTATTAGCCAACTGGTTCTATAATGTATAAGACTAAGAACCTGCAAGGTACCTTTAGCCCCTAACTTGATGTAATTCATAGTAATTTTGCCTTTTTCACAATAAATAATGAATTTGTCATGTATTTATTTATTATTTCATTTGCCTTATAAACACACAAAAATCTATTTAAACTGACCATTTGCTTTTTATTATTCAATGAATGCATGGAGTATTTATATTTTCTGCCAAAAAAAATAGTTCTAATTTTAGAAAGACGCTTCTCGAAATTTTTCAATGCAACTGCTGATTTTTTTTTTAATTTTTATTTTTACTCTATTTTACTTTACAATACTGTATTGGTTTTGCCATACATTGACATGAATCCACCACGGGTGTACATGTGTTCCCAAACAAGAACACCCCTCCCACCTCCCTCCCCATAACATCTCTCTGGATCATCACCGTGCACCAGCCCCAAGCATGCTGTATCCTGCATTGAACGTAGACTGGCGATTCGATTCTTACACGGTAGTATACATGTTTCAATGCCATTCTCCCAAATCATCCCACCCTCTCCCTCTCCCTCCGAGTCCAAAAGTCTGTTATACACATCTGTGTCTTTTTTCTATCTTGCATACAGGGTCGTCATTGCCATCTTCCTAAATTCCATATATATGTGTTAGTATACTGTATTTGTGTTTTTCTTTCTGACTTACTTCACTCTGTATAATCAGTTCCAGTTTCATCCATCTCATCAGAACTGATTCAAATGGATTCTTTTTAATGGCTGAGTAATACTCCATTGTGTATATGTACAACAGCTTTCTTATCCATTCATCTGCTGATGGACATCTAGGCTGTTTCCATGTCCTGGCTATTATAAACAGTGCTGCGATGAACATTGGGGTTCACGTGTCTCTTTCAATTCTGGTTTCCTCAGTGTGTATGCCCAGCAGTGGGATTGCTGGGTCATAAGGCAGTTTCATTTGCAATTTTTTAAGGAATCTCCACACTGTTCTCCATAGTGGCTGTACTAGTTTGCATTCCCACCAACAGTGTAGGAGGGTTCCCTTTTCTCCACACCCTCTCCAGCATTTATTGCTTGCAGATTTTTGGATTGCAGACATTCTGACTGGTGTGAAGTGGTATCTCATTGTGGTTTTGATTTGCATTTCTCTAATAATGAGTGATGTTGAGCATCTTTTCATGTGTTTGTTAGCCATCCATATGTCTTCTTCAGAGAAATGTCTATTTAGTTCTTTGGCCCATTTTTTGATTGGGTCATTTATTTTTCTGGAATTGAGTTGCATAAGTTGCTTGTATATTTTTGAGATTAGTTGTTTGTCAGTTGCTTCATTTGCTATGATTTTTTACCTTGCTTATAGTTTCCTTTGTTGTGCAGAAGCTTTTAGTTTTAATTAGATCTCATTTGTTTATTTTTGCTTTTATTTCCAGAATTCTGGGAGGTGGATCATAGAGGATCCTGCTGTGATGTATGTCGGAGAGTGTTTTGCCTATGTTCTCCTCTAGGAGTTTTATAGTTTCTGATCTTACATTTAGATCTTTAATCCATTTTGAGTTTATTTTCGTGTGCAGTGTTAGAAAGTGATCTAGTTTCATTCTTTTACAAGTGGTTGACCAGTTTTCCCAGCAACACTTGTTAAAGAGATTGTCTTTACTCCATTGTATATTCTTGCCTCCTTTGTCAAAGATAAGGTGTCCATATGTGTGTGGATTTATCTCTGGGCTTTCTATTTTGTTCCATTGATCTATATGTCTGTCTTTGGGCCAGTACCATACTGTCTTGATGACTGTGGCTTTGTAGTAGAGCCTGAAGTCAGGCAGGTTGATTCCTCCAGTTCCATTCTTCTTTCTCAAGATTGCTTTGGCTATTCGAGGTTTTTTGTATTTCCATACAAATTGTGAAATTATTTGTTCTAGTTCTGTGAAAAATACTGTTGGTAGCTTGAGAGGGATTTCATTGAATTTGTAAATTGCTTTGGGTAGTATACTCATATTCACTATATTGATTCTTCCGATCCATACACATGGTATATTTCTCCATCTATTAGTGTCCTCTTTGATTTCTTTCACCAGTGTTTTATAGTTTTCTATATATAGGTCTTTAGTTTCTTTAGGTAGATATATTCCTAAGTATTTTATTCTTTTCGTTGCAATGGTGAATGGAATTGTTTCCTTAATTTCTTTTTCTACTTTCTCATTATTCGTGTATAGGAATGCAAGGGATTTCTGAGTGTTGATTTTATATCCTGCAACTTTACTATATTCACTGATTAGCTCTAGTAATTTTCTGGTGGAGTCTTTAGGGTTTTCTGTGTAGAGGATCATGTCATCTGCAAACAGTGAAAATTTTACTTCTTCTTTTCCAATTTGGATTCCTTTCATTTCTTTTTCTGCTCTGATTGCTGTGGCCAAAACTTCCAGAACTGTGTTGAATAGTAGCGGTGAAAGTGGGCACCCTTGTCTTGTTCCTGACTTTAGGGGAAATGCTTTCAATTTTTCACCATTGAGGATAATGTTTGCTGTTGGTTTGTCATATATAGCTTTTATTATGTTGAGGTATGTTCTTTCTATTCCTGCTTTCTGGAGAGTTTTTATCATAAATGGATGCAACTGCTGATTTTTAGAGTCCAGATACAATCCTTGTTTTTTCCCAAATTAAAAACAAAGTTTATTTCTTTGGCACAATCTTTTCTCTTTTTCTTATTTTATCATGTTGGCAAGGATACTTATAAAATGCTCAGTAGTAAAGGATACGGAGAAGGCAATGGCACCCCACTCCAGCACTCTTGCCTGGAAAATCCCATGGACAGAGGAGCCTGGTGGGCTGCTGGCAATGGGGTCGCTCGAACACAACTGAGCGACTTCACTTTCACTTTTCACTTTCATGCATTAGAGAAGGAAATGGCAACCCACTCCAGTGTTCTTGCCTGGAGAATCCCAGGGACAGCAGAGTCTGGTTGGGCTGCCATATATGGGGTTGCACAGAGTCAGACACGACTAAAGCGACTTGGCAACAGCAACAGTAAAGGATAAAAGAGATGTTCTTTATTTTACCTGACTTTGAGGGGAATACAAATAAATTGTCACCATAAATGTGATTGTCCCTAAAATAATTGTACCCTTTATTTCGTTTTAAATTATTAATATACTAAGATATTCTTTTCATAATGACTATTGAGGTTTGTTTCCTTAATTTATTGGGTAATATTTTCTTCTCCTATAAATTTCTTAATGTGGTGAACTATAATGAATTGTTTCCTGATACTAAAATATCCTTATGCTTTATGCAAATATTACTTTATTTGACATGTATTTGCTTCTATGTGATTATTTGCACTCATATTCATAAATGATATTAGTCTATAAGTTTATTTTGTTTGCAATTTTTATTTGAAATTCATATGAAGGTTATGTTCATGTTATAAATAGATATATAATTTTAAAATCTAGTCTCTGTCATATTTTATAAAGTCAACTCTAAGATATCCTAAGCAAATCTAAGACACTACTAGATTTCAAATATGAAGATAAAACCACCAAGGACTTCAACCAAATTATTAAATAATTTACAAAAGCAAAAGAATTAACTAAGACATCAGACATTTAAAAAGCAAAATGTACAGCAAAGAAGCAATGGTACAACATGTTTTTAAAAACTCAGTAACAGAAAGTATAAACCAATGATTTCATATGCAGCACAATTGTCCCTTCAAAGATCAAGGCAATGAAAAAACACCATTCAACACATTAAGTACTTAAGGAATTTTGCATTCATCAACCCTTCCTAAAGAATCTACTAATGAAAGAACATCAACCAATCAAAAGATAATTGAGAAAACTTTAGCAAAAAGACAGATGGTCAATATTTTAAATTATATAAATGTACACACTACTATATAGGAAATAAATAACTAATAAGGACCTACTGTATAACACAGAAATGTCTTCTCAATACTCTGTAATGATCTTTATGGGAAAAGAATATTTAAAAGAATGGATATATGTATATGTACAACTAATTCACTTTACTGTACAGTAGAAATTAGCACAACATTTTAAATCAACTATACTCCAATAAATATTTAAATATAAATAAAAACTGCATAAGCAATAAAAAAGAAGTATCTCCATATGCAAATAATAGATAGGATATCTGGAAAATCCCAGAGAATCAATTATAAAAAACTAACTCAATTTAAAAGACCAGTAATAAAAAGGGATTTAATATGCAAAAATCAAAGTCTTCATATACACAAGCCATACAAAATTAGGTCCATATCTCCTCCACCACAGAAGAGAATAAACTGCAAACAGATTTGGAATCTAAATGTAAAATGTGAAAGCTTACAAATAATATAGGAAAACACGGGTGAATTATTCTTCAACCATGACATAAGGTAATAATTCTGTATTATGACTCAAAATCCAAAAGCAATTAAAGAAAAAAATCTAATATGGAACTGACAAATTTAGGTAATGAGAAGTAGGTTTCTCACTGTTGGGGAAAGAAACTACAAATAAAGAGAGCAAAAGTGGTGTTGCATTGGAATTTGGAAGTATCATTACAAATAAATAGCTTTTAAAATTATGATGATAAAATGATACAGAAGCTCAGGGCTGGGGGAGTATCATATAAGAAAGAATCGCCAGTCCAGGTTCAATGCATGATACAGGATGCTCGGGGCTGGTGCACTGGGATGACCCAGAAGGATGGTACGGGGAGGGAGGTGGGAGAGGGGTTCAGGATGGGGAACATATGTACACCCATGGTGGATTCATGTTGATGTAAAGTAAAAAAATGATAATAACAAATAATAAAAATAAATAAATAAATTTTTTAAAAAAAATTTTTAAGGTACAGAAATAAGTATAGATGCATATGTTTGGATGTGTTAGTACTCATACATATATTTCCTATTTGTTGAGGGTCCCTAGGAGTAAAGACATCTCAGTAGCAAGGAGTGCACTTAGAAATCAGATTTGGTTTCTAAATTTTAATACAATTCTCCAATAGAAAGGCTCTTTAGAGAAGTTGCAGCATCTAGGGTTGGAGAAGGGAAAATACAAGAGCAGCCTGGAACATCCTGTTGTGTCAGGAAACTAGGACATGTATGAAAAAGGTGAAGCATAACAATAAGATACTGATGAAAAACTGAAGGAGCCCCAAATGGTTAAAAAGAACAACTTGAATAACAAAATAAATATTACACTGCATTATGTTTAATCACAGAATAAAATACATATTCATGAATCTCTGCTGATATAAATAATTGAATAAATAAACAGGAAGAAGAAACTGTTCTTCCATACAGAAGAATTCCAATTATTAATAATAATGTACAGGATTGATGGAATTTTTTTAAATCACCATTAGACAAACAACAAGATAATAATGTTCCCTGACAAAATGGATGATTCTAAAATTGTTGAGTGAAAATTTGAGGAGATACAAAATATAAGCATAATCTCAAAGTATCTCCCCTGCAAGACATTTACCATAACCAATAATAAGACATATTGATATCACATACACCCTGAAATGATGTATACCTGGAAAAGGATACAGTATCACTTCTATGGTATTTTGCCAAAACTGCATAATCTCAATCTACTCAAGAAAAGACATCATACATATCCAAATTGAAATATGTTATAGAAAATAATTGGTACTCATCAAAAGGGCAAAAGTCATTAATTACAAGGAAAGAATGAGGGACTGTCACAGATTAAAGGAGACTAAGATCCTCTGCTGGGTCCTGGAAAAGAAAAGTGATATTGGAGAAGCACTGGTGAAATTTGAATGTGGTCTGTAGTCGAGTTTATGGTATGATACTAATGCTAATTCCCTGATTCTTATAATTTTACAGTGGCTTATAAACTGTCAGCTTTAGGAGAATTTAACTCAATATATGTCATCTTCTCTATTTTTCAATGTTCCAGAAATTTAACATTTCAAAACAAAAACATTTTAAAAATTAGAAGGAATTTAAATACTTTATTATACTATCCTTCAGCAAACAGTATTTGTCCATTTATTTAAATCGTGTTTTGCATCACTTTGCAGACTTTCTTCCTTTTGATTTACTTCTTCCTTTTTTAATAACTCATTTCTGTACACCATAAAATCCACCTATTTAAGGATACAATTCAAAAGAGACACAGATGTATAGAACAGTTTTTTGGATTCTGTGGGAGAGGGAGAGGGTGGGATGATTTGGGAGAATGGCATCGCAACATGCATAATATCATATATGAAACAAATCACCAGTCCAGGTTCGATGCATGATACAGGATGCTTGGGGCTGGTGCACTGGGATGACCCAGAGGGATGGTATGGAGAGGGAGGAGGGAGGCGGGTTCAGGATGGGGAACACGTGCATACCTGTGGCGGATTCATGTTGATGTACGGCAAAACCAATACAATATTGTAAAGTAAATTCCAATTAAAATAAGTAAATTTGTATTTAAAAGATAAATAAATAAATTGTTAGTAAATTTCCAAACTTGTGCAATATAACAATAATTCAATTTTAGAACATTTCCTTCACTTCAGAAAGATTCCTCATGACAGTCTGTATTCATTCCCTGGTCTCACTCCAGCCTCATGTTTCCACTAACTTTTCTCTTTTTATAGATTTGTCTTAACAGAATGTTTCCTAAGCATACAACATGTGACCTTTTGTGTCTGGCTTCTTGCACTTAGCATCATGTTTTTGAGTACTATCCATTTTATAATCTGCATTAGCATTTTGTTTCTCTGTATTGCTGAGTGCTTTTTCAGTGTACAGATATACTTTTAAAAAAAATCTATTCACTAGTTGATGACCAACAAACATGATCGTTTCCAGGCACTGACTGTTACGATTAATTCCATTATAAACATTTATGTTTATATGCACATGTTTTCACTTCTCTTGTGTATCCCTATAAATGGAAATTCTCGATCATATAGTAAAACTCTTGCTTAAGAAACTTCCATGCTGTTTTCCCAAGTGGACTCTACCATTTTGCATTCTGAATGCCAATGTGTAGAGGTTTCAGTTTCTCCACAATCAATAACACTTGTTACTGTTTGTTCACTTTAAAAATCATATCCATTCCAGTGAGTGAGAAGAGGACAAATCTAAACCTAATTGGTTGAAACATCAAGCATATATATATATAGTTGATGTAAAGGGCATTACAATACTTCAATCTACCCAATATTGGAGTGAGCTCTCTTGTGAAATAGGGAATACTCCATTGCTTAATTTGTTCAAGCAGAATCTATGCAATTTTTCATCAGGAGCATTATAGGAAAACTGAATAAATTAGTGAATATGAATAAATTTAAGGTCATGTGCTATGTGTCCTACTCTAAGTAAACTAATAATTGTCACAAATAATAATATCCCCATTTAAAATTTGATGAATGGACGAACCAAGAAATTTGGCACAATTATGGTTCTATTGGCTCGGACGGTAAAGTGTCTGTCTACAATGCGGGAGACCTGGGTTTGATCCCTGGGTTGGGAAGATTCCCTGGAGAAGGAAATGGCAACCTACTCCAGTACTCTTGCCTTGAAAATCTCATGGACAGAGGAGCTTGGTGCAGGCTGCAGTCCATGGGGTCGCAAAGAGTCAGGCATGACTGAGCGACTTCACTTTCACTTTCTTTATGGTTCTTTTTCAGCTAATAAGTGATTGACCAGAGACTTAAACTTAAGTTTGCCATCATCACTGTTGTTTAGTCACTCAGTTGTGTCTGACTCTTTTGTGACCCCATGGACTGTAGCCCAACAGGATCTTCTGTCCATGGGATTCTCCAGGCAAGAATACTGGAGTGAATAGCCATTTCCTTCTCCAGGGGATCTTCCTGACCCAGAGACTGAACCTGAGTTTTCTGCATTAACAGATGGATTCTTTACCACTGAGTCACCTGGGAAGCCCTTAAATGCTGTTCAGTTGCTAAGCCATGTCTGAGTTTTTCAATCCCATGAACTGTAGCCCCCCGGCTCCTGTGTCCATGGGATTTCCCAGGCAAGAATACTGGAGTGAGTTGCCATTTCCTTCTAAACTTAAGCTTACAAGCAACCAAATAAATTTGGCTCCTTGCTATTTCTACTTCTCTATACCAAAAACATTAATCAGAAACTAGGTAAGGAGCTGTGTAACACAGGGAGTTCAGCCCAGTGCTCTGTGACAACCTAGAGGGGTGGAATGAAGGGTTGGGGGAACGAGGCTCAAGAAGGAGGGGTTATATATAATATTCATGGCTGATTCACATTGTCATACAGCAGAAACTAAACCCAACATAGTAAAGCAATTATACTCCAATTAAAAATAAATTTTTAAAAAAGAAACTAGATAAGGCATAAGACATTTTCTCTATGTTCCTCTTTGAACACATGGAACACTAAGTCCAAAGAAGGATAAATTTGAACATTTATTCCTCTAGAAGCCCTTTATAAATATTTTATTTCACATCACTTTATTCACCCATGAAACATACTGTATTTAGGATAATTATTCATGATACATAGCATGTACTTTGGTATAATTATTATTAATAATTACCTTAATACTATATATTTCATGAATAAATAAAGTAGTATGAGATAAAATATTATTTACAAAGGGCTACTAGAGGAATTAATGTTCAAAATTAGCCATAGAGAGTATATTAGTGAAGGCAGAGATGAAAAGAATTCCATTCACTTTCTAAGATGGAATGCTGTGATGAGATCAGGGGGAGATTATGGCAAATTGCGAAGAGGTAGACAGCAACCCTAGATAAGAGAAGTTTCTTCCTGCAGAAGATAAAGATTTTGTGCTTATAATGAAATCAGTTTGCAGATAATTTTACATATTGAAAAGAGAGTCAATTTATGCCTTAGACAGAGAGGAACAGTGAAAGGGAGAGAGAAATTAAACATGTTGTTTTAAGAAAACTGACAAAGTGGAATACAGAACATTTTATATATTAGGAAATTGAGAGTTAAGACATAAAACACCTTTGTGTAAATTTAGGTATGAAATATGCAGAGGAAGTCTTAAGTAAAACCTATAGAACTGAAGATAGAGCAGAAATAAGCAGTTTAAAGAAAATTTTCATATAATTTAACATCTAATTAGGTTTAAGAGTTAACAGATTGAAAGAATTAAAGAAAACTTAAATTTCATTTTATACTTAAAAACAAAGTACCAGGAAAACATTTCCCAAAAGGCTGAAATAAAGGTTTACAGGAAGAGCATGAAATGAAACAGAACAATTTGTCCTGATAATTATTAACTCAATTCTCTAAGGCTTCATCATCCTTCTCTTGAGAATTGATTGTGAGTAGCTAAAGAACTCCCTCTGGATGAAGAATGCATGGGACTGCTGTGCTCCTGGCTGATGTAATAGCTCCCAAACTCTGGACAAGTCTCCCAGAAGATGAGATATGACTCCCTGATGACTCAAAGCAATAGGAACCTGGTCATCCACATATGCAGTACGGCAGAGTAAATCAGGGGAGCAGAGGAACCACAGTTCCCAACTCTGCAAAAATAAAAAATAAAAAATAAAAAAATTAAAAAAAAAAAAATATATATATATATATATACAGGCTCCATGAGAGTAAGATTTGTAATCTGTATTTATCTTGCCATTGTTATTTCCCAAATAATCCTTACAGTTCTTTATGTGCCTCAAAAAGATAGTGTTTCCCATACTAAAAGACTCATTTTGAAAGGGCAGCAAGAAAACACCAGAACAGGCCAAAAGAGTGAACTGAACATGTATATCCATGACATGGACCAACTGGCTAATGACGCTCCGGGGAAACTAAATGGCTACTTATTCTGTCTGCTGATGTCAGTCCTCTGCTGCCTGAGAAGATGATCAGGGAGACAGAAGACCCCAACCAGACTGTGGTGGACTTCTTCTTCCTGGAGGGTCTGAGGTACACAGCTGAACATCCCAGCCTCTTCTTTCTGCTCTTCCTCCTCATCTATAGCATCACCGTGACTGGGAATCTCCTCATCCTCATCACTGTGGGCTCTGACCCTCACCTCTGCTCCCCCATGTACCACTTCCTGGCACACCTCTCCTTCCTGGACGCATGTCTGTCTACGGTGACAGTGCCCAAGGTCATGGTAGGCCTCCTCACTCCGGATGGAAAGGTGATCTCCTTTGAGGGCTGTGCTATCCAGCTTTACTGCTTCCACTTCCTGGCAAGCACCGAGTGCTTCCTGTACACAGTCATGGCCTACGACCGCTACCTGGCTATCTGCCGACCCCTGCACTACCCGGTGGCCATGAACAGGCGGATGTGCTCAGGGCTGGCTGGGATCACTTGGACCATGGGTGCTGTGCACTCCGCATTACATACCTGCCTCACCTTCCTCCTGCTCTACTGTGGGCCTCGTCACATCGCCTACTTCTTCTGTGATATTCCCCCAGTGCTAAAGCTGGCCTGTGCAGACACCACCGTCAATGAGCTTGTCATGCTTGCAAACATTGGCATTGTGGCTGCAGGTTGCCTCATCCTCATCATCATCTCCTACGGCTTCATCGCCGCAGCGGTGTTGCGCATTCGCACAGCGGAGGGCAGGAAGTGCGCCTTCTCCACCTGCACCTCCCACCTCACGGTGGTGCTCCTGTACTACCTGCCCCCGGTCTGCATCTACCTGCAGCCTCGCTCCAGTGGGGCAGGCGTCGGGGCCCCTGCCGTCTTCTACACCATAGTCACTCCCATGCTCAACCCTTTCATTTACACCCTGCGGAACACAGAGGTGAAGCAGGCTCTGCGAAGACTTCTGGGCCAAGATTCCAGAGACCCTCCAGCAGGCAGCCCACTCTGCTAACCTAAACTGCGCTTCTCTTCATTTACCCGCCAAGAAAGCATCTATTTCCATATCAAAATGGGAAAGGAGCATCATTCAAGTGGAAATCAGAAAAACTGAGTTTCAGCTCAGCCAAGAACTTTTTTCCCCTCCTTTCAGCCAACTGACTGGTGTCAATGTCTGTCACAAACTTTTCATCTTTAAAACCAAAGGGCTGGGAGATTTCCCTGGTGGTCCAGCAGTTAAGACTCCACTTCCACTGAAAGGGGTGCAGGTTCAGTCCCCGGTCAGGGAACGAAGATCTTGCCATGCCTCCTGGCATGCAGAAAACTAAAGGGCTGGATTGGGTGATCCCCAGAAAATCTCTACCACCTAGGTTTTATGGCTCAGAGGTATGTGAAATGCTATTCACAGCCTCATTTATTTTAGCAAATGTATCTTTTTTAACTATGAAATAATTGTATTAAATATAACACATATTTTAAAATGCTGATAACAAAAGTATAGGTATAGACAATTAATGTTTCTCTATGCATCTCCCAGTTTAAGAGAAGAAGCCACAGTTTTTAGGATGATAAAATACAACTATTAGGAGAAAAACAACCTGCCCAAGGTCACTTAGAAGGTGGTGTTATCTTTATTTTCCCACTCCAGGTGGTTTATAACTAAGTGATAGAAAGACATGGACCTTAACATCAGGTGGACCTACTAGTACTCGAATCCTGATTCCACTAGTCATTTGATATAAAATCTTGTGCATAGTTTATAATAACTTGGTGTTTCAGTGTGTTCTTCTAATATAGTAAGATTAAAGTTAACTACTTGGTAGAATTTTATGCAGGCTAAATAATATATTTATGTTAAGGGCTTGCTGAAAAAAGGATGCTCCCATTTCTTACAAAGCAAACTGAAGAAGTCAAGAGTGCTTATTATACAAGCTAAGGTTTAAACTAAACGAAAAAATGCAACTTACCAAAATTTATGGGGCGCAGCAAAAACAAAGATCAAAGTGAAATATTCAGCATTAAATGCATACATTATTAATAGGAAAAGAAAAATATCTTACTAAGTTTCCAATTTAAGAAACTAGAGAAAGAAAAGTAATTGAAACCTAAAGGAAGCACAAGAAAATAAACAGCAAAACCTAGATCAGAAATGAATGAAGTTATAAGCAGTAGAGAAAAAAATTTTTAATCAAAAGTTGATTCTTTGCAAAAATCAATAAAACTGATAACTCTTTAGTCAGGATAACCAAAGGAAGACAGAAATAACCAATATCAAAAATGAAGGGGATATTGTCACTACTGATGATACAGATATTAAAAGAAGATTATATATAACTCTTTCTCCACATATTTGATAATGTAAATGAAATGAACTACTTCATATAAAGACACAAAATACCAAAACTCATGTAGGACAAATGGATAACCTGAAGAGCTCAATATCTCTTTTTAAAATTGAATTCATAATTAATAAACCTTCCGAAAAATCATACCTAGATAGTCTAATTATTAATTCTATCGAAACAGTTAAGGAATAAATAGTATCAATTATCTTCAGTCTCTTACAGAAAAGTGGAAACAGAGGAACTACTTCTTAAATAATACAATGAGAATTATCCTAATTCTCAGGATAATCCAATTCAGAATTATCCTAATTCTAAAGTCGGATAAAGACATCAAAAAAAGGAAAACCACAGACCAAATAACTCTCATGAATATAAGCATGATAACTTCTGAACAAAATATAGGAAATCAAAGTCAACATATGTAAAAACATGTATATACCATGATCAAGTAGGATTTACTCCAGATATGCAAGACTAGCTCAACATGCAAAAATCAGTGTAACAGGATATAGAAGAAAAATCATATAAAGTCATATATCAAGTGACTAAAAAGAGATTTAACAACATTGAAAACTGATTCCAAAAAAGAAAAAAAAAACTGATTCATGATAAAAACTCAGCAAACTAGGAATTAAGAGAGCCTACCTCTCTATATTTGATAAAGAACTTGATAAAGAACAGACACAGGAAAACTAAAATGTCATAATTACTGGTGAAATAATGAGCTTTCCAGCTAATATCTGGTGGATACATGACACTGTATTTGTCAAAACCCATAGTGATTTACAGTACAGAGTGAAACAATGTGTGCAAATGTACAGATTAATTTAGGAAACTGGAGATTCTAGGAAGGAATGCACAACATGACAAAACAACCTCTGTTACAGATGTACATGGCAGCTCCACGGAAGGGGACAAAAGATGCTGACCTAAGTAAAACAAATGCAAGCCAAGGTTTACTGAGATTGAACAGATCGGTAAATCAGTGGCTGATGGTGAGTCAGATATCCCACCATGAGAATGGCAGAATAAACAAGCTAGGGGAGAAAGGATGTGGTAATGGATTATAGATGGAGTCATCAGTATGAAGTCATGTTTAACTTATTATAGCTACAAATGGTTACATATAAACATATTTATAGACAGGTATATATACATACATTTCCTTGTTCTCTCAGTTTAGAGGGCCTAAAAGCAAGAAATACACCTACTGCTCAAGTATGAAGTTTCTGGTAATGTTCTCCAATAATAGAAACCAGGAAAGGAACTGGAGAAAAAATGGTATAAGAAGAGACTGGAGCGTCTGTGCTAGAAAGCAAAGAAGCGCTAAAGTACACACATACACACACACACACAAAGATGGGGTTATGACAGAGAAACAGGAGCCAGTTGAAAGAGTTCTCAGTGGTCAAAACTAGAATAACTTCCACCAATATATTGAATGAAGTGGTAATGGATTATTATTTAAAATATAAAATAGCCATGAGTCCATAGTGATATAAATAAATAATTGAATGACTAAATAAGAGAAAGAAAAACGGACAAATCCCTTTTGCAGAAGCTTAATGAAAATAGAAGAAAAGAAATAATAAATATAACAGCAAAAATAAGTGAACAATATAAGAAAAAATAAATGAAAAATAAGTGAAAGGAACTCATCAGGCTCCTCTGTCCATGAAATTCTCCAGGCAAGAATACTGGAGTGGGTTGCCATTCCCTTCTCCAGGAAATCTTCCCAACCCAGGGACTGAACCTAAGTCTCCCATATTACAGGCAGATTCTTTACCATCTGAGCCACCAGGGAAGCTCAATCAAAACTATACTGCAATATAAAAAAAAAAACAGCATACATATAGACAGAATTATATGCTATAACCAAGTAAGGTTTATTTCAGGGAATCAAAGATGTTCGTATTTGAAAAAAATCAATAAATGTACTGTAGCATATGAATAGGCTAAAGAAGAAAAAAAATGTGATCATATCAGTTGAGACAAGAAATATCTAAAACCAACAGCAACTTATAATTTTTTTAAATTATCAAAAACTAGCAATAGAGGAAAATTTCCTCAACTTGAAAAATAATGTCTACAAAAACACTCCCGTGAACATTATACTTAATGATGAAAGACTGAAACTTTCCAATTTTGACTGGGAATAAGACAGGGATATCCATTTATCACTTTTATTCATTATACAGAAAGCATTGTTTTTATGCATTCTACATAAAGCATTGCTCAAAGGAATAAAGCAAGAAAAGAAAATGGATTACATACCGGTCAGAAACAAAGAAATGATACTGTGCTTAATTTCAGGTACCATAATTTTCTGTGAAGAAAATCCCAGTGCATCTGTTTTAAAACTCTTAGATTTTCCAAAGAAAACAAACACTGATTGGAAGATCCCCTGGAGAAGGAAAATGGCAACCCACTCCAGTACTCTTGCCTGGAGAATCCCAGGAGGGAGGAGCCTGGTAGGCTACAGTCCATGGGGTTGCAAAGAGTTGGACACGACTGAGTGACTTCACTTTCATATATATCCCTGTGTTTATTGCACTACTGTTTGCAATTCTCAATATATGAAAATAACCTAAGTGTCCACTGACAGATGACTGGGTGAAGAAGATATGTATATATACATACATTCAATGGAATTTATTCAGTTATAAAAAATAAAATCTTGCCATTGTGACAATATGGATGGATCTAGAAGTTATTATGCTAAGTGAAATAAGTCACACAGAGAAGGACAAATACTGTATGGTCTCATTTATATGGGGAATCTAAAAAACAGAACAAATGAACAAAAAAAAAACTGAAACAGACGAGTAAACGAGTAAATACAGAGAGGTGGTTGCCAGAAGGGAAAAGAGTGGGAGCGTTGACCAAAATAGGTGAAGTGGATTAAGAGGTACAAGCTTCTAGTTATAAAATAAATGTCATGCACATATGGGCTTCTTTGATGGCTCAGTGGCAAAGAATCTGCCTGCCAATGCAGGAGATGCAGCTTCGATCCCTGGGTGGGGAATATTCCCTGGAGGGGAATATCCCCTGGAGGAGGGCATGGCAACCCACTCCAGTATTCTTGCCTGGAGAATCCCATGGACAGAGGAGCCTATTGAGCTACAGTCCATAGGATCACAAAGAGTTGAACATGACTGAAGCAACTTAGCACACATGGGTGCAGGGAAGTACACAATATGTTCACATACTCTAAATTAGGCAATAAACTGTGAATGAAATGTGAAGATATTTTACATTTTTCTTAATTTAGAATTTTGCCTTTGTCTGTGTTCAGATGCATTTTACTCACTAAAATCATTGTTCATGTGTCACTGATTTTTGAAAGTATATAGTAAATTCTGCATATTTTTTTAACTTTACACATTTAGAATCAAAACAAAATACCCAAGTCCTAGTCTCAGCTCTACCACTTATAAATTGCAATTTGGAATAAGCATGAACATCTCTGAGCCTCAGTTTCATCATCCCTGAGATGGGAACTAGGATCCCCTTCCCTAACTCCTCACTGTCCTTCCCTGAGGAACACACAGCCTGATAGATGCAAAGGTTCAGAGGAAACTGCAACAAGACTTCTAAGAACAATTGTGACACCCTGCAAGTTGTCTCTATTAATGTGTGAAGTGGGTCTACTGAACTTCATGTCACAGGGAGACTTCAAACAGCCCAGGTGATTCCACCAGCCTCCCACTCACTGAGCAAGAGGGTATCTCTGCTTCAGAATGTAAGACTTCTTCACTGAGTGAGCTTTAATGTTTAAAAGTGTTTATTTTGTGCACCAGACCCAGCATGTAAAGCAACAACTTCACCTGGTGCCAGGTTGACCACACAGGGAAATGTCCCAGTGCTTGAGAGAAAAACCAATTGTGCCAGCTTTGGGGAAACACTGTGTCTGTCCTCAATATGTACATCAATTTACCAGAATCAAATTTCAGTAAGAATTTTGAACACAAACAACTGATCTCACATTCAACCCATGGGTAGCCTGCAACTCCACTACATTTTAAAGAGAAAAACAGCCTCAATGACATACAGCCCATTGTACATATCACCAATAATGGATATTAAATGCATGTTTTGTTTGTTGTAGTCACATAATCAAATGGGTGAATGAATCAACACCCATTTCCTCTTGCTAGATGCAACAAGTAGTTCCTGCTCAACCTTGCCCCTCAGGCACTGGAGTAAAGAACCACTTACCTGAATGAGCTTGCAAAGATTAAAAGTGGGTTGTGTATCATGAATTGATGTTAAGCAGTGATCTCATAAAATACAAGACTTGAAGACATTGTGTGTGTTGGGGGCAAGGCCGTATAAGGAGAAGTATATAATGGGGTTCAGTAAAGCTGGGGGTTCAGGAATTATTAGAACCATTTTACTTCTGGTTTTCTTTAGCCCTTAACCACAGTGAACCCTCGTCATACACATTCCAAACCTGATCCTGACAACAGTAGCCCACTTAGAGAAAGTTCACATTAAACACATTCATGATGTCGTCAGGGAACTTTCTGTTCGCTAACTAAAAAGGCCACTTTTGTAAGCCTACAATATCAAAGCTTTTGGACTGATCTAGAAACAGCTCCATCCTAGTACACAGGCACAGGAGAATCCCATGACTTACCTGTTTGATTCTCAGCTGTGCCAACTTCAATAGAATCATACTTTACCTCATAACCCCTTTTATCCCATTTCAAAATTCTATGCTGTGTATATAAAATAACTGACTTGTTTCCTCAGATGTATTCCTCCCTGTTAAAAGAAGTCCACATAGCTATATAGTACTTAAAGGCACTAACTAGAAAACCAAATTGCCTCTATTAACACTTAGCCACCCTTAACTTTTACAATCTGTAGGTAAATCTGTTTTTCTGATTAATGATTTGCAAAATAATCTGAAGGAATGAGACAATTTTTTATTGAAGTATAATTACTGTAAAATGTTGTGTTAGTTTCTGCTATACAGTGAAGTGAATCAGCTATATGTATGCATATTAATATATCTCCTCCTTCTTAATCCTCCCTCCCACCACACCCATCCCACCCCACCCTGTCCCACCCGTCTAGGTCATCACAGAGCACCAAGCTGAGCTCCCCGCGCTACACAGCAGCTTCTGCTAGCTATCTGTTTTACACATGGGGTGTATATGTCAATGCTACTCTCCGAATTCGTCCCACCCTCCCAGTCCCCCACTGTGTCCACATGTTCACTTTACATTTGGATCTCTATTCCTGCCCAGCAAATAGGTTTCTCTGTACCATTTTTCTAGATTCCACATATATGTGTTAATATATGATAGTTGTTTTTCTTTTCTGACTTACTTTACTCTGTATGACAGACTCTACGTCCATCCACATCTCTACAAATGACCCAATTTCATGTTTATGGCTAATATTCCATTGTATATATGTACCACACTTCTTTATCCATTCCTCTGTCAATGAATGTTTAGGTTGCTTCCATGTCCTGGCTATTGTAAAGAGTGCTTCTGTGATCATAGAGGTGCTTAGATGTACAGTCATGTCCAACTCTGATACCCATGGACTATAGCCTACCAGGCTCCTCTGTCCATGGGATTTCCCCAGCAAGAACACTGGTGTGGGCTTCCATTTCCTGCTCCAGAGCATCTTCCCAATCCAGGGATCAAATCAGTGTCTCTTGCATCTCTTGCATTGACAGGTGGATTCTTTACCACTAGTGCCACCTGGGAAGTTCAAACATTAGGGTACATGCATCTTTTTGAATTCTTGAAACCTAATTTTAAAGATTTTTTTCTGAGATTGAAATGGGTTTCATTTGTATTTTGAGTCTCATCAAATGAAAGATCAACCACCAGTTTTAACCCACTCTTTGAGTCGCCTCAAATGCTAATAAAATATATAACATATTGAACACAATCTGCAGTGTCTGCAAAGGCTCCCAAATAGAAAGATACTGTTTGCCTATTGAGATATACTTTTCCTTCAATATGGAAAGTAATTTTATCAGAACAGTTACTAAAAGAAAAGCAAAATGAAAAAAAAATCCAACCAAGATCAATTATTTCACATATATAGAACTAGTTAAGTGAAAATCAAACATACTAATATTGGATCAGGGGATGGGATATGAATGGTCAATAAAACTATAAGTCAAGAATTTTGCAATGTTGAACATCTAAAAACAAGCCAACAATCCAGCTATGCTAAATTTCAAAATATCTAAATATTGAATGGAGACTGGAAAACAGTAAAGTAGTAAATGTTACTACAGTTATTTTAGGACATGTTTAAACTGTCTCAACACATCACATTTTTGAGTGGTTTTCTTTTTCCTAGTACCTCAAAAGAAAAAGACGTCTTGTTCAAAATTTGATTTATTCCCCAAATATTTCTTTCAAATAGTCATTGCTCTCACAGATGAAATTTGAGGCTTTTGTACTTTAAAATCCACATAAGAGTAGCATGTGGAAGCCAAGAAACAGGAATGTGTGTTCAACATTTTATAAGTACCAAATAACTTTAAGCTAAAGGCTTTCCAGAGAAATCCTGTGACCTCCATAATATTTCTAGAGTCTTCTAGAAAGGAGAAGAAAATCATAGAAAGAGCTTTCTTTTCTCATAATTTTGTTTTCTATTCTTTCTTTCTAACTTGAGTTTTGATTACCAATCACTATGTTATCTCCTTAAGATACTGTCCTCTCTCTACATGATTCCCAACAGATGTGGCCATAGCCATTGGTCTTCCTCCTCCAAATTACTATTAATGTGCGGTCATTGTGTATTATAAGTTTTAATAAAAACTTTATGGAGGAGAGGGAAATGGCAGCCCACTCCAATATTCTTGCCTGGAAAATCCCATGGACAGACGATCTTGGCAGACTTCAGTTCATGGGGTCGCAAAAGAGTCAGACACAACTTAGCGACTAAACAATAACAAGTGATAGCTAGTACTCAATCCTGTTTAGCCAACACTAGCTTCTTTCTCCAGCTCTTATATTAAAATTCTTTGCAGTGCCAACTTTCCTTCTTTGCCTCTAAAAGCCTTTGATTTTACTCCTGAGCTGGGACACTGTTTAGGCTGCTACCAGAATCTATTTGCCCCAAATTGCAATTTTTTTAATTCGAAATTAACTTTTTTTGCTTTAAAATAAAAAAGCTTTATGGACAATGGAGGATAATTAAGGTACTCTACAAATAAGGAAACAAATTCAGGACGAAGTGTGACTTCTAAATCTCATTGTCCATTCCCTACTGAAGGACCTCTTATTTATTGGCCTTCTTTATTAGACCATGGACTAATGACACATTCCTAAGAAATGTTTTACTTATTTCTTAGGAATACCTGTTCTCTGAATTATAAGATCCTGAAAATATTTCTTTTTTTTTTTTTTTTTTTGCAGAAAAAGTCAGTTTTCAAAACAAATGTTTTCTCATATCTTATGTTTGCTGTGCTATGCTTAGTCTCTCAGTCATGTCCGACTCTTTGTGACCCCATGGACTGTAGCCTGCCAGGCTCCTCTGTTCATGGGGATTCTCTACATAAGAATGCTGGAGTGGGTTGCCATGCCCTTCTCCAGGGAATCTTCCCAACCCAGGGATCAAACCCAGGTCTCCTGCATTGCAGGTAGATTCTTTACTATCTGAGCCACCTTGGAAGCCTTACCTTATATTTACTAAAATACAAATAAAATGAAGTAAACAGAAAGTATACTAGAAAGAGTAGTACATTTGAAATCAAAAGGCTAATAGTTTATTCCAGATTTTTTCATAAAGAAATTGTGTGACTTTAAATAAATCATTACACTTCTCTGAGTTTCAGCATTCAGTATTATATTCATGAAATAAATATATATTGAAAATCTGATGTGCTACTTTGAATATAGAAAATAAATATGAAATACTAGAGATAAACATGAAAGTAGCTTAATGACTAGTGTTTTCAGCAGCAAAGTGGAGTTATCTTTGATAGTCTTTATGGAATCTCCTATAAGGGTGAAACAATGGCATTTGGATAAATCACATGCCTGACCACTGTACGGAGAAAGAAAAAGGTAGGATAGATTGTCTGATTCATGCTTCCAGGGCCATAAGTGTCATTTAAGAAATGTTACTTTATTGAACATTCAAAATCAATGACTTTAAAGACTTTAAAGTCACACTGCGGCTGCTGCTGCTGCTAAGTCGCTTCAGTCATGTCTGACTCTGTGCGACCCCATAGACGGCAGCCCACCAGGGTCCCCCATCCCAGGGATTCTCCAGGCAAGAACACTAGAGCGGGTTGCCATTTCCTTCTCCAATAAAGTCACACTAGTGTTACTTTATTGATCATTAGCAGAAACATTCATCTTTTTCCAAGTGAAAAAAAAAGTCCATAATAACAATAGGAAAAATAAATAGAAGGGAATTCTCTGGTGGTCCAGTGGTTAGGACTCTGCAGTTCCACTGCAGAGGGCAAGGGTTCAATCCCTGGTTGGTGAACTAAGAGCCCAAAACCCATGCTGGGTGGCAAAAAAAAAAAATGTTAGTTTATGTTATTCTTTAATGGGAAACATGAAGGAAAGGAAAGGATATTGCTAACGTAGTAATAAAAAAAAGATGATCTACTCTAAGAAACTGCAAACAACTAGAGGGAAGACTAAATTTCCTTCCTTATGATGAGAAATAAATAAGGTAAGAAGGCTGCCACCTCAAATATTGTAAATAAACACACAAAATCTCTCCCATCCTATGACCTGGACATAGAAACTGATTCTAATCAATACTCTCTTCTCCTCAGGGTTTTTCTCAGAGCATTTTTAACATCTTTGTTCCTCAGACTGTAAATTAAGGGGTTCATCATGGGAACCACATTGGTATAAAAGATAGAAGAGATTTTTCCCTCATCCAAAGATCCAGTAGAAGATGATTTGAGATACACAAATGCCCCAGATCCAAAGAACAGAGAAACAGCAATGATGTGGGAACTGCAGGTGCTGAAGGCTCTGGACCTGCCCTCCGTGGACTTGATGTGGAGGATGCTGGACAGGATGAGACCATAAGAGACAAAGATGGTGAGACTGGGCACAATGATGTTGATGCCCGCCATGATGAAAGCTACCAGCTCAATGACGTAGGTACTTGTGCAGGAGAGCTGGAGCAGAGGGTGGATGTCACAGAAATAATGGTTGATGGAGTTTGCTTCACAGAACGTCAGTCTCAGCATGCATCCAGTGTGAGCCATGGCACCAGAAAATGCCATCAAGTAGGAACCAAGCATAAGGCTGGAGCACACTTTAGGGGACATGACAGTATTATATGAGAGTGGCTTACAGATGGCCACATAGCGGTCATAGGCCATTGATGTCAGCACATAGCATTCAGAAACGACAAAAAAACAGAAGAAGTAGAGCTGGGTCATGCACCCCATGTAAGAGATAATATTCTCCTTCGATAAGAAATCTATCAGCATTTTGGGTGTAAATACTGAAGAATAACAGAGGTCTGTGAAGGACAAGTTAAAGAGGAAAAAGTACATGGGGGTGTGTAGATGTGAATTTATCCCAATTAGGATAATCAGGCTCAAATTTCCTATCACAGTGACCATATACATTAATAGAAACAGGAAAAACAAGGGAACTTGGAGATCCAGTTGGTCTGTTAACCCCACCAGGATGAATGCAGTCACAAAAGACCCATTCCCAGGAGCCATTCTTCCCTAAGAGAATCTGTGGACACAGGAGAGAAGATTTACACTGGGGAACAGCTCAGTCCTTCTGACAATATCTCATCCTACAAGAGAGTATACATACTGAGCATGTCTGAGACTAGGCCAACCTGGGCCCATAGAATCTGCCTTTACCATGGGCTTTCCCTTTCTAGAGTCTTGACAAGCTAAATAAAACAAAGATCATCACAAACAGCCTACAGAGAGAAGGCAATGCTGCCATATGGATACATGCCTGCTAGAAAAACGAAGGGATAAAAGAGAGGGATCAAGTTAGAAAGTCCTTCTCTAACTTCACCTTTTCTTCATTCACTTGAGCCTTCTCTTCATCAGCAAAATTGTAGGCAGAGACCCCAGCTACATGGTGCTGGCTTCTGGTGCAGATTAGATCTGGTGTGAGCTGGAACCAAGAAGATTGTCTCTAACCAAAGACTAAGGGACCGAAGGCTAGAGGAGTTTTAGTCATTGCCCAAGTAGAAGAGTGAGAGTCTGTCCATAGAAAAGGAACTTACTGACTGAGATACTTCTGCACCTCCCCACCTCTGAACACTCTTTGATCCCCTTCAGTATAGTCTCCTAGAGTTTCACTTGAATCTCATGACTGCACAAAATGGTGGGGAGAGAGGGAGACAGGAAAGTGGCAGATCTGATGTCAACAGAATTCAGGAACTCACCCTTATGTGGCCAGAAACCTTAGAGCTCTCCCTTGGTGTTTGTCCTGGAAAGGCAGTGTCCTGTCTGAGGCTCTGGTTCATTTGATTCTAAAATGAAAAGTCTGAGCAGCCCAGACTTAATTTCAGATATGCCCCAGAAATCTTTCTGAACTACAAATATTGACTTCTAATTATGGCTTTGAGTCTTCTCACTCAGCAAGGAAAATTTCACAGCGTTGTTATCAGGTTTGCCACTTGATAATAAACGGAAGACGGACTGTGAGTTTAATGATGTCGCGCACTTGCTTATAAACAGGGTGGAAGCTTGCTCAGTCTCTCCCCAGGGAATAGATTCTATATGTAAAAAAGAAGTAAGGGAGTTACATTTACCATGTTCTCTATCTAGGTCCTTAGGGACTCAATATTTTAATCCAGTTTACACATCACTCCAGGGATTGTACATCCCCCAAGGCAGAGGCAAAAGTAAGCTCCCATCTTCCTATCATCTTCATCACTTTAGAAATATCTATTGTACAGGTTCTTTCTCTGTGTCTTCCCAGATCCTAAGAGGAAATTTTCCAGAGTCTGCCTAAGGATTTCTTCACATCTTTACTTGAAATTTTACAAAGCCTCTAGCAATTCACTTCACTTGTTGTCTCTCATGGATTATCTCAAAAATAAAATGCTAAATGCCTTTCTCCCTACTAAATTTTTTACATTTTAAACACCTACTGGAAATATCTACCTGAGGTTCCAGCTGGGTCCTTAACTGTATTATTTCATTAACTGAGGTCATCAATCATTTCTCATAGTAAAAAACAGTGGGGACTATAGAGTTAGAGGGTATGAGTTTGAGGCCTACTCCCATGCTTACTAGCTTGGACACAGTGATTAACTCTCCATGCCTCAGATTCATAATTCCTAAAATATTGATGATAATAATAGCATCTCCTTCATTCAGTTATTTTGATGATTAAATGAAAAAAAATATAAAAAAATGGTTAGAACAGTACCTGGCATGTAGTATACAGTCAAATAATGCCAGCTGTCTTCATATATGTTCCCCAAAGTTTCTGTGAATCCTCCATCATAACATTCACCATTTTTCTCTTTAATTCCTGTGTCTCCTTATAAATTATAAATGAGGACTAACATCTCTTCTGTCTTATTCACCACTTCTTTTGTACTGCTGTGAATAGTGCAGGGACCTCCCTTGTGGCTCACCTGGTAAAGAATCCCCCTGCAATGTGGGAGACCTGGGTTCGATCCCTGGGTTGGGAAGATCCCCTGGAGAAGGAAATGGCAACTCACTCCGGTATTATACTGGCCTGGAGAATTCCATGGACTGTGTAGTCCATGGGGGTCACAAAGAGTCGGACATGACTGAGCGACTTTAACTCACACAATAGGCACTACATAAATAACTCTGTAAGTTACATTGTTCTCTGGTGAAAGCCTTCCATGTGTTTCTCACATTTCTTACATGCGCAGCATTAGGGTCTACAGCCACACTGAATTCCATCCTTTTCCCTCAGCCACCACGCAAGTTCAGGTACTTTTGAGGTTTTTTTGGTTTTTTTTTTCTTTATTTTACTTTACAATACTGTATTGGTTTTGCCATACATTGACATGAATCCACCACGGATGTACATGCGTTCCCAAACATGAACCCCCCCTCCCACCTCCCTCCCCATAACATCTCTCTGGGTCATCACCGTGCACCAGCCCCAAGCATGCTGTATCCTGCGTCGGACATAGACTGGCGATTCGATTCTTACATGATAGTATACATGTTATAATGCCATTCTCCCAAATCATCCCACCTTCTCCCTCTCCCTCTCCCTCTGAGTCCAAAAGTCTGTTATACACATCTGTGTCTTTTTTGCTGTCTTACATACAGGGTCGTCATTGCCATCTTCCTAAATTCCATATATATGTGTTAGTATACTGTATTGGTGTTTTTCTTTCTGGCTTACTTCACTCTGTATAATCGGCTCCAGATTCATCCATCTCATCAGAACTGATTCAAATGTATTCCTTTTAACAGCCGAGTAATACTCCATTGTGTATATGTACCACAGCTTTCTTATCCATTCATCTACTGATGGACATCTAGGTTGTTTCCATGTCCTGGCTATAATAAACAGTCCTGCGATGAACATCGGGGTACATGTGTCTCTTTCAATTCTGGTTTCCTCAGTGTGTATGCCCAGCAGTGGGAATGCTGGGTCATAAGCTAGTTCTATTTGCAATTTTTTAAGGAATCTCCACACTGTTCTCCACAGTGGCTGTACTAGTTTGCATTCCCACCAACAGTGTAAGAGGGTTCCCTTTTCTCCACACCCTCTCCAGCATTTATTGCTTGCAGATTTTTGGATTGCAGACATTCTGACTGGTGTGAAGTGTTACCTCATTGTGGTTTTGATTTGTATTTCTCTAATAATGAGTGATGTTGAGCATCTTTTCACGTGTTTGTTAGCCATCCGTATGTCTTCTTTGGAGAAATGTCTATTTAGTTCTTTGGCCCATTTTCTGGAATTGAGCTGCATAAGTTGCTTGTATATTTTTGAGATAAGTTGTTTGTCAGTTGCTTCATTTGCTATGATTTTCTCCCATTCAGAAGGCTGTCTTTTCACTTTGCTTATATTTTCCTTTGTTGTGCAGAAGCTTTTAATTTTAATTAGATCCCATTTGTTTATTTTTACTTTTATTTCCAGTATTCTGGGAGGTGGATCATAGAGGATCCTGCTGTGATTTATGTTGGAGAGTGTTTTGCCTATATTCTCCTCTAGGAGTTTTATAGTTTCTGGTCTTACATTTAGATCTTTAATCCATTTTGAGTTTATTTTTGCGTGTTGTGTTAAAAAGTGATCTAGTTTCATTCTTTTACAAGTGGTTGACCAGTTTTCCCAGCAACACTTGTTAAAGAGATTGTCTTTACTCCATTGTGTATTCTTGCCTCCTTTGTCAAAGATAAGGTATCCATATGTGTGTGGATTTATCTCTGGGCTTTCTATTTTGTTCCATTGATCTATATTTCTGTCTTTGTGCCAGCACCATACTGTCTTGATGTCTGTGGCTTTGTGGTAGAGCCTGAAGTCAGGCAAGTTGATTCCTCCAGTTCCATTCTTCTTTCTCAAGATTGCTTTGGCTATTCGAGGTTTTTTGTATTTCCATACAAATCTTGAAATTATTTGTTCTAGTTCTGTGAAAAATATTGCTGGTAGCTTAATAGGGATTGCGTTGAATTTGTAAATTGCTTTGGGTGGTATAATCATTTTCACTATATTGATTCTTCTGATCCATGCACATGGTATATTTCTCCATCTATTAGTGTCCTCTTTGATTTCTTTCACCAGTGTTATATAGTTTTCTATATATAGGTCTTTAGTTTCTTTAGGTAGATATATTCCAAAGTATTTTATTCTTTTCATTGCAATGGTGAATGGAATTGTTTCCTTAATTTCTTTTTCTACTATCTCATTATTAGTGTATAGGAATGCAAGGGATTTCTGAGTGTTGATTTTATATCCTGCAACTTTACTATATTCATTGATTAGCTCTAGTAATTTTCTGGTGGGGTCTTTAGGGTTTTCTATGTAGAGGATCATGTCATCTGCAAACAGTGAAAGTTTTACTACTTCTTTTCCAATTTGGATTCCTTTTATTTCTTTTTCTGCTCTGATTGCTGTGGCCAAAACTTCCAAAACTATGTTGAATAGTAGCAGTGAAAGTGGGCACCCTTGTCTTGTTCCTGACTTTAGGGGAAATGCTTTCAATTTTTCACCATTGAGGATAATGTTTGCTGTGGGTTTGTCATATATAGCTTTTATTATGTTGAGGTATGTTCCTTCTATTCCTGCTTTCTGGAGAGTTTTTATCATAAATGGATGTTGAATTTTGTCAAAGGCCTTCTCTGCACCTATTGAGATAATCATATGGCTTTTATTTTTCAATTTGTTAATGTGGTGAATTACATTGATTGATTTGCACATATTGAAGAATCCTTGCCTCCCTGGGATAAAGCCCACTTGGTCATGGTGTATGATCTTTTTAATGTGTTGTTGGATTCTTATTGCTAGAATTTTGTTGAGGAGTTTTGCATCTATGTTCATCAGTGATATTGGCCTGTAGTTTTCTTTTTTTGTGGCATCTTTGTCAGGTTTTGGTATTAGGGTGATGGTGGCCTCATAGAATGAGTTTGGAAGTTTACCTTCCTCTGCAATTTTCTGGAAGAGTTTGAGTAGGATAGGTGTTAGCTCTTCTCGAAATTTTTGATAGAATTCAGCTGTGAAGCCGTCTGGACCTGGGCTTTTGTTTGCTGGAAGATTTCTGATTACAGTTTCAATTTCCATGCTTGTGATGGGTCTGTTAAGATTTTCTATTTCTTCCTGGTTCAGTTTTGGAAAGTTGTACTTTTCTAAGAATTTGTCCATTTCTTCCACGTTGTCTATTTTATTGGCATATAACTGCTGATAGTAGTCTCTTATGATCCTTTGTATTTCTGTGTTGTCTGTTGTGATCTCTCCATTTTCATTTCTAATTTTATTGATTTGATTTTTCTCTCTTTGCTTCTTGATGAGTCTGGCTAACGGTTTGTCAATTTTATTTATCCTTTCAAAGAACCAGCTTTTGGCTTTATTGGTTTTTGCTATGGTCTCTTTTGTTTCTTTTGCATTTATTTCTGCCCTAATTTTTAAGATTTCTTTCCTTCTACTAACTCTGGGGTTCTCCAATTCTTCCTTTTCTAGTTGCTTTAGGTGTAGAGTTAGGTTATTTATTTGACTTTTTTCTTGTTTCTTGAGGTATGCCTGTAGTGCTATGAACTTTCCTCTTAGCACTGCTTTTATAGTGTCCCACAGGTTTTGGGTTGTTGTGTTTTCATTTTCATTAGTTTCTATGCATATTTTGATTTCTTTTTTGATTTCTTTTTTGATTTCTTCTGTGATTTGTTGGTTATTCAGAAGTGTGTTGTTCAACCTCCATATGTTGGAATTTTTAATAGTTTTTCTCCTGTAATCGAGATCTAATCTTAATGCATTATGGTCAGAAAAGATGCTTGGAATGATTTCGATGTTTTTGAATTTATCAAGTTTAGATTTATGGCCCAGGATGTGATCTATCCTGGAGAAGGTTCCATGAGCACTTGAGAAAAAGGTGAAATTCATTGTTTTGGGGTGAAATGTCCTATAGATATCAATTAGGTCTAACTGGTCTAATGTATCATTTAAAGTTTGCATTTCTTGTTGATTTTCTGTTTAGTTGATCTGTCCATAGGTGTGAGTGGGGTATTAAAGTCTCCCACTATTATTGTGTTATTGTTGATTTCCCCTTTCATACTTGTTAGCATTTGTCTTACATATTGTGGTGCTCCTATATTGGGTGCATATATATTTATAATTGTTATATCTTCTTGGATTGATCCTTTGATCATTATGTAGTGGCCTTCTTTGTCTCTTTTCACAGCCTTTGTTTTAAAGCCTATTTTATCGGAAATGAGTATTGCCACTCCTGCTTTCTTTTGGTCTCTATTTGCATGGTATATCTTTTTCCAGCCCTTCACTTTCAGTCTGTATGTGTCCCTTGTTTTGAGGTGGGTCTCTTGTAAGCAGCATATAGAGGGGTCTTGTTTTTGTATCCATTAGGCCAGTCTTTGTCTTTTGGTTGGGGCATTCAAACCATTTATGTTTAAGGTAATTATTGATAAGTATGATCCTGTTACCATTTACTTTATTGTTTTGGGTTCGGGTTTATACACCCTTTTTGTGTTTTCTATCTAGAGAATATCCTTTAGCATTTGTTGGAGAGCTGGTTTGGTGGTGCTGAATTCTCTCAGCTTTTGCTTGTCTGTAAAGCTTTTGATTTCTCCTTCATATTTGAATGAGATCCTTGCTGGGTACAGTAATCTGGGCTGTAGGTTATTTTCTTTCATCACTTTAAGTATGTCTAGGGAAAAACAACAAATAACACACAAGGGGATTCCCATAAGGATAACAGCTGATCTTTCAATAGAAACTCTTCAGGCCAGGAGGGAATGGCAAGACTTTTGAGGTTTTTTAATGCTGAAATGTAATGATTCCAGTAACAATTCTAGCTTTTCTCACATATTCCCTCTTATCTGGCCATATACACAACTGGAGGATAAGTTCTGGAAGCACACAACTCTCCCTTCCTTCTTTAAAAGTTTCAGTGACCTTCAGTTACCCCAGGACACCTGAATCATTGTAACAAAACTATATGGCAGCATTGTAGTAAAAATATAAGTAACTATGACTACTGGGCATATACCCTTTGAAAATCTAACTGAAAGAGACACATGTACCCCAATGTTCATGACAGCACTTTTTGCAATAGCTAGGATGTGGAAGTAACCTAGATGTCCATTGACAGATGAATGGATACAGAAATAGTGGTGCATATATATATACAATAGAATATTACTCAGCTATTAAAAAAATGAATGCATTTGAGTCAGTCTTAATGAAGTGGATGAACCTAGAGCCTGTTATACAGAGTGAAGTAAGTTAGAAAAAGAAAGACAAATATTGTGCATTAACACATCATATGGAATCTAGAAAGATGGTACTGATGAACCTCTTTTCAGGGCAGCAGTGGAGATGCAGACATGGGAACAGACTTGCTGACACAATAGGGGAAGGAGAGGGTGGGACAAATTGAGAGAAACATGGAAATATACACATTGCCGTATGCAGAATAGATATATTTTACATAAAATAAAACATTACCTTTTTCATTCCTGACTGCTGTAAATGGTTATCTGAGGTTTTCTGTCCTTAGGAACTGAGATCAAAAGACAATTTCTCTTTACCATGTTTTCTTAAGACTAAATTGAGAAGATAGAGACAATGGTGAGAGAAGCATTTTCCTAGTCTTCTTTTCTGAGAAACAAAGGAATCTACCAGACAAAATCCTCTCCAGCACTTTCAATAAAGGTTTATTAAATAAATGAGTAACTTACTGAATCTGAAATCCACAAAGTCCAAATGTCCTTGACAAAGCTTCACAGGAGTTCTGGACATAACTTAGTCAAAAATCTCACAACCTTACTGTTTCTGGATTCATCATCATTCACTTTTTTCTACTTAAAACCTTATACTCTCTGAAAATAAGCTGGAGCACGACAGAATGAATTATAGGATTGAACAATTTTTGTCCAACCCAATACTTTCCTACTTTCTATGAAAGGATGAATGGCTGATTCTCCTCTTCTTTATACTGTCTTTCCTTATAAAGTGGTTTTCATAAAAAACTTTGCTTCTCTTTTTATTTAAATCACCTGCTCTTTTATTTTAATTCCTTTCTCTTTTCTCCATATCATCATACATTTTGTGCCCTTACTAAAATTTGACATCAATAGCTAACACAATTTCTATTCAGACCACCCTTTTCCTCAAAGTCTTACTCAGTGCAACTTGGACATCTTTGTTCCTCAAACTGTAGATGAAAGGATTCACCATTGGCCCCACAATTGTGTAAAAAACTGTGGACACTTTATCTTCATCCAGAGACCCAGCAGGAAAAGGCTTAAGATACATGAATGTTGCTGATCCAAAGAAAAGAGTAACCACAATTATGTGGCAGCTGCAGGTACTGAAGGCTTTGGACCTGCCCTCTGTAGAACGGATGTGAAGGATGTTCAAGAGGATCAAGGTGTAAGAAACGGAGATGGTGACACTGGGCACTATGACATTGACACCCACCACAATGAAAATCTCCAGCTCACTGATGGAGGTGCTTGTGCAAGAGAGCTGGAGGAGAGGAGGAATGTCACACATGTAGTGATTGATGATGTTTCCATCACAGAAGGAGAGTCGCAGCATGCACCCAGTATTGGCCATGGCACCCACAAGCCCCATCGCGTATACACCCACCGTCAGCATGAGGCAGACCTGATGGGACATGGAGACCTTGTACAGCAGTGGCTTACAGATGGCCACGTATCGGTCATAGGCCATTGACGTCAAAATATAGCACTCATCAATAACAAAGAAGGAGAAGAAGCAGAGCTGAGTCATGCACTCTGCATAAGGGATGATGTTCTGACTTACAAAACTCATCAGCATTTTAGGAGTAATGACAGAGGAGTGGCAGAGATCAATGAAGGAAAGGTTGAAGAGAAAGTAGTACATGGGAGTGTGCAGGTGAGGGTTCAGACCAATAAGAATAATCAAGCCAACATTCCCCACCACAGTGACCACATAAATTGCTAAGAAAATGAAAAAGAGAGGCAGCTGGAGTTCTGGCTGCTGTGTTAAACCCAGCAGGATAAACTCAGTCACTGAAGATTCATTCCCTGGGGCCATTCTTCCCTAGGACATACCTGTGGGAACAGGACAGAGGGTAACGTTAAAATGAGTACCCCGCTCTCTCCACCCAACCCCACTCTAATGAGGCTGAGACCCAGAATGCGAGAAGGAACCCCAGCCCACCCCTCTGTATCTTTTTTTTTTCTTCTTCTTCTTCTTTGTATAAAGGCTGAGGGAATTTTTAAAGACGTGTATTAAAAACACTACCAGGCAAGTTCTACAGGGTAAGATTCAATGACCCTGAACCTCATGACAACAGCATCTCTGCTCCACTTCTGCCCTGACAGTTTACCAGGCCCACCCAATGATCAGTGGTCATCTCAGCAGGGAGAAAGCTGTCATTTCAGGGGATCCTTGGTTTCCAAAGATGAGGTTTGGAAGATAAGTAACTGGACAGATAAAATTCAACACTCACCCTTCTGCACAGAGACTTCAGTGTTGGGGCTTGCTAACTCTGCTTCTTATTCTCAAGTGGTTCTGATGAATTTTAGAGATGAACATCCCAGAACAGAGATTCTTCTTCTTTGCTGTTTTTGTTTATTTGTTTGTTTTGAGTGTGTTTTGGACTGAGAGAGTCAGAGTACAGACCTCAGTACACCAGGCTCTAAGGTGACATGAGTTACAGGTCATGATTTCTGATGGTGGCTCTGCCAGAGTGTCCTCTCCAGACTAGGGGGTGGAAATAGCATCTGCTGGTGCCCAGGGAGCCACCTGCTAATATGACTCAGGGGTTATTGTGAATTGGGAAATCCTAGGGACTTGATTAAGAAGTTTTAGGTTTTCATTGTGTTTTCCCCAGAGATATGATTTGTAAGAAAGAGAAATTACCCACTCTGCATTTAAGCCAAGTTCTCTAGAATAACAGTGTGTATTGGAAGTAACCCATTTTACATATATTTTGGTTTGTTGCCAAATGGAGCACATCCTCAAATGGAAAAGCAGTGACTTTTCCTGCATCCACAGCTCTTAAGAAACACTAGTCACTTATTTGTTTATTTGGTGTGTCTTCTCACAACACAAACACATACATTCATACATTCGCATGCATTTAAACCTAAGTTCCATAAGGGCAGAGATTTTGCCTGTTTTGTTCAGTACTGTTTTTGTAGCAATTTAGAGTAAAACCACACATATACAGTAGGTATTAAATAAATATTCATTTAATTAAAAATGAATGAATGAGAACCCCTTTTCCTCATTTCCCTAGGGACCAAGACTGGATACCACAACAGAAGTACTGCTCCATGGGCAAAGGCTTATATAGTATCAGTGATTTTCCCCGTAGGCCTAACTGTGGGACTGGACAAACACCAGTAAGGTATGTGAAGGTCATCGGTAAACTTTTAGTGGCCATCTATAAGCCTTGTAGATCAAAGTTACTGAACTCAGAGAAAATACAAGTTTCTATCCTCCCTGAATGTCACACAGACGACTTCCACGGCTCTTACAGAGGCCCCAGTGCCTCTTCTTAGAAGTCTGCAGCATAGACTCAGATCAGAAAGCAAATTCGGATCAGTACAGGAAGCTTCCAAATGCTCAAATCAAGGTCAGCTCATTAGGGAGATCATTAGGAACCATTCAAAATCATTTCTTATTTGACACAGGTTTGAAATAATCAAAATGCTGACTCAGAAAGAGTAATAATGTGGGCACTGGCAGGACAGACTAGAGTAAGAAAGACTGGAGGCAGGTCAGCGATAGGAGGCTGTTACAATTGTCAGTCAGTTCAGTTCAGTTGCTCAGTCAGTCTGTTCGACTCTTCTTGACCCCATGAATCACAGCACACCAGGCCTCCCTGTCCATCACCAACTCCCGGAGTTTATTCAAACTCATGTCCATTGAGTTGGTGATGCCATCCAACCATCTCATCCTCTGTCATCCCCTTCTCCTCCTGCTTTCAATCTTTCCCAACATCAGGGTCTTTTCAAATGAGTCAGCTCTTCACATCAAGTGGCCAAAATATTGGAGTTTCAGCTCCAACATCAGTCCTTCCAAAGAACACCCAGGACTGATTGCCTTCAGAATGGACTGGTTGGATCTCCTTGCAGTCCAAGGGACTCTCAAGAGACTTCTCCAACACCACAGTTCAAAAGCATCAATTCTTCAGTGCTCCGCTTTCTTTATAGTCCAACTCTCACATCCATACATGACTACTGGAAAAACCATAGCCTTGACTATATTGACCTTTGTTGGCAAAGTAATCTCTCTGCTTTTTAATATGCTGTCTAGGTTGGTCATAACTTTTCTTCCAAGGAGTAAGCGTCTTTTTATTTCATGGCTGCAGTCACCATCTGCAGTGACACTGGAGCCCAAGAAAATAAAGTCTGTCACTGTTTCCACTGTTTCTCCATCTATTTGCCATGAAGTGATGGAACCAGATGCCATGATCTTAGTTTTCTGAATGTTGAGTTTTAACCCAACTTTTTCACTCTCCTCTTTCACTTTCATCAAGAGGCTCTTTAGTTCTTCTTCACTTTCTGCCATAAGGGTGGTGTCATCTTCATATCTGAGGTTATTGATGTTTCTCCCGGCAATCTTGATTCCAGCTTGTGCTTCATCCAGCCCAGCGTTTCTCATGATGTACTCCGCATATAAGTTAAATAAGCATGGTGGCAATATACAGCCCTGATGCACTCTTTTTCCTGTTTGGAACCAGTCTGTTGTTCCATGTCCAGTTCTTTTTTTTTTTAACTTTTTATTTTTACTTTATTTTACTTTATAATACTGTATTGGTTTTCTATTGTTTCCTGACCTGCATACAGATTTCTCAAGAGGCAGGTCCCATCTCTTTCAGATGGACTAACATGTCCATGCAATTCTCTGGGCCAGAATACTGGAGTGGGTAGCCTTTCCCTTCTCCAGGGGATCTTCCCAACCCAGGGATAGAACCCAGGTCTCCCACATTGCAGGCGGATTCTTTACCAGCTGAGCCACCAGGGTACAACCAAGTAAAAGTGTACAATTGGGCAAATGCCTAACTAAAGCTAAAGGGCTTTGTTGGATGGCATGATCAACTCAATGGACATGAGTTTGAGCAAATTCTGAAAGATAGTTCAACACAGGGAAGCCTGGTGTGCTGCAGTCCATGGGGTGGTAAAAAATCTGACATGACTTAGCGGCTGAACAACAAAGGCTAAAATTAAGAAGAAAGGTCAGAACATGAGAAGGTTTGAGGATTGTTTCCATAAAGATTAAAGCCATGGGGTTAAGTAAACTAAATAAGAAAAAGTAAAGAGAAAAAGAAGAAAATATTGAGGTGGCAAGAATACACAGAAGAACTATACACAAAAAATCTTCATGACCCAGATAGTCACGATGGTGTGATCACTCATCTAGAGCCAGACATCCTGGAATGTGAAGTCAAGTGGGCCTTAGAAAGCATCACTACAAATAAAGCTAGTGGAGGTGATGGAATTCCAGGGGAGCTATTTCAAATCCTGAAAGATGATGCTGTGAAAGTGCTGCACTCAATATGCCAGCAAATTTGGAAAACTCAGCAGTGGCCACAGGACTGGAAAATGTCAGTTTTCATCCCAATCCCAAAGAAAGGCACTGCCAAAGAATGCTCAAACTACTGCACAATTGCACTCATCTCACATACTAGTAAAGTAATGCTCAAAATTCTCCAAGCCATGCTTCAGCAATACATGAACCGTGAACTTCCTAATGTTCAAGCTGGTTTTAGAAAAGGCAGAGGAACCAGAGATCAAATTGCCAACATCCACTGGATCATGGAAAAAACAAGAGAGTTCCAGAAAAACATCTATTTCTGCTTTATTGACTATGCCAAAGCCTTTGACTGTGTGGATCACAATAAACTGTGGAAAATTCTGAAAGAGATGGGAATACCAGACCACCTGACCTGCCTCTTGAGAAATATATATGCAGGCCAGGAAGCAACAGTTAGAACTGGACATGGAACAACAGACTGGTTCCAAATAGGAAAAGGAGTACGTCAAGGCTGTATATTGTCACCCTACTTATTTAACTTCTATGCAGAGCACATCATGAGAAACGCTGGACTGGAAGAAACACAAGCTGGAATCAAGATTGCCAGGAGAAATATCAGTAACCTCAGATATGCAGATGACACCACCCTTACGGCAGAAAGTGAAGAGGAATTAAAAAGCCTCTTGATGAAAGTGAAAGAGGAGAGAGAAAAAGTTGGCTTAAAGCTCAACATTCAGAAAATGAAGTTCATGGCATCTGGCCCCATCACTTCATGGGAAATAGATGGGGAAACAGTGGAAATAGTGTCAGATTTTATTTTGGGGGTCTCCAAAATCACTGCATATGGTGACTGCAGCCATGAAATTAAAAGACGCTTACTCCTTGGAAGAAAAGTTATGACCAACCTAGATAGCATATTCCAAAGCAGAGACATTACTTTGCCGACTAAGGTCCATCTGGTCAAGGCTATGGTTTTTCCTGTGGTCATGTATGGATGTGAGAGTTGGACTGTGAAGAAGGTTGAGCACCAAAGAACTGATGCTTTTGAACTGTGGTGTTGGAGAAGACTCTTGAGAGTCCCTTGGACTGCAAGGAGATCCAACCAGTCCATTCTGAAGGAGATCAGCCCTGGGATTTCTTTGGAAGGAATGATGCTAAAGCTGAAACTCCAGTACTTTAGCCACCTCATGTGAAGAGTTGACTCATTGGAAAAGACTCTGATGCTGGGAGGGATTGAGGGCAGGAGAAGAAGGGGATGACAGAGGATGAGATGGCTGGATGGCATCACTGACTCGATGGACGTGAATCTGAGTGAATTCCGGGAGTTGATGATGGACAGGGAGGCCTGGCATGCTGTTATTCATGGGGTCGCAAAGAGTCGGACACGACTGAGCGACTGAACTGAACTGAACTGAAAGAGAAAAAGAACAGAGGGTAGAATATTTGAGAAATTCCCCAAATTGTGAGTATTATACTTAGGATAATCTCTTAAACCCGATCATCACTAAAATGAATCCCAATCATTTTTCTTAGACCCTTCACAATTACTACAGTACCAAAAATTCCTCAAGCCAAAGTTGAACTCTGTCCCACAAGGTAGGCATTCCTTGACCTCAGCAATGATAAAGAACTTGGAACTTTATTAAAATGTGTTTTCTATGAAAAGTTTAAAAATCATATTTAGGCAATACAATAGACAGAAATACTTCCTCTAATTTTATAGTATATCAATTCACACTGCAAGAAGAATTGTATGCCAGGGTTCTAAACTAGAGTTGAAAAATCATTCTTTCATCTTTGCCACTGTAAATATAAGCAAACATGAAATTAATATAGAGCAATTCTGAGCTTATCCTTACACAGCAGAATTCTCATTCCCTTCCTTTCTTCTCTCTCCATAACCATCAGGTTAGCGTAATTCAGGTGTAACTCTCACATGGTCACCCTCTCACTGAGATATATTCCAAGGAAAGATGCATCAGGACTTCTCGCAAAGATGCTAGAAGACAAAAAAAATTCCCAAAAATAGTAGCCTAGATGTTTGGATAAACTATAGTGTTACTACAAGCAGAAGAAAAACTGAAAATAGTGGAAATATTCATAAAAATTATACATTCAGTTTTATTTATTCTTGACTCCTTTTTAAGTATCTCAACCCCAATATGTTCTAACTTGTCAAAGTCAGTGGTAATAAAAAATTTATGCTATACCATAAAGATGCATAAAACATAAAGATGTATTTTAACTAAATGGATTTTTTAATTGGCAGGATTATGTGACACTAAGCTAACAAGCTACAATCACCCAGAAATATTAACTAATACATTTTCAAAATTAAATGTATAACTGAGGTTATATTATAATTTTTAAGCAAAATAAAGCAAGTTATCAGATACTAATTTTATACAGATGACTGCTACTAATTTTTTTTTAAATATCACAACTATGTCATTGACATTGATTCAGTCAGAATACTGACTGTTTCTACCATTGCCACAGGGCTTCTTCATGTTCCCTTCAACATCCACTTTTTCTCTCATCAGTTGCTCATTTGTGTCTGACTCTTTGCAACCCCATGGACTGCAGCACACCAGCCCTCCCTGTCCATCACCAAATCCCGAAGTTTACTCAAACTCATGCCCATTGAGTCAATGATGCCATCCAACCATCACACCCACTTTTCCTTTGAAAGCCACACCCACTTTCTTCCTATCCTATTCTTCTCTAAACCTTTCACAATCATGACCAACCAGGTTCTCCATTTCTACAAATTTATCATTTCAAGATTTATGTTATATTAATTAATAGAAGCATACACAGTATAACATTGTATCTTCTATTTTTTGGCTGAGGTTTTCTTTTAAAAAAAATTTGTTTCACATGCTTGTAATTGCTCAGTGAAGAATTTCTACAATGGCTGCTTTGAAATCTTTGTCAAATAATTCTAACACATCTGTCATGTAACATGTATTTCTTGTCCTTTTTGCACTGAATTTGAGATCTTCTTTATTCTTCATGTAAAAAACATTTTTTTCTGAAACCTGGGCACTTTGCAAATTATATTATGAGACTTTAGATTTTATTTAAACCTTTTGCTTAGCTACTTTTCTTTGCTATTGCTGTGCCTGGAGGAACAAGTCCACTCACTGTTGAGTGAGGGTTGTTATTTTGCTTTGCTTCCCCTCATGGTCTCATCTGACAGGCAAGGGTGTGTGGATTAGTCACTCAGTGTCCAACTCTTTGCAACCCCATGGACTGTAGCCTGCCAGGCTCCACTGTCCATGGGATTATCCAGGCAAGAATGCTGGAGTGGGGGCTTTAATTCCTTTATTCAGGGTATCTCCCCTACCCAGGGGTTGAACCTGGGTCTCCTGAATTACAGGCAAATGCTTTACCATCTGAGCCAACAGGCAATAGGATGTCAGTCATTGCAAGCGGACAGTGATAACAGGCTTGATTCCCCTTAAGTCCTCCTCTGATGTGACCTCATGGAGGACAAGGACTCCCTCATTACTGATGGGTATTGATGGAAGATTAGGCTCCCTCAGTGTCCTCCGCTCACACCATGTAGGAAACTCTTGTCACCCAGCAAGAATCAAAGCCCTGACTCTACATAGCATTCTCTGATTCTACCACCAGAGAAAGTATTGGGGCAATCATTACATCCTGTGAGGGAGGGAGTCTATGGATTCTTATTTGAACTTTGCTGTCATGGAGGGGGAGCCTCAGGTTTTCCCTGGGGTTGGTCTATGGTATGGCGGTTATTGTACTAAAATTTTCTCTTACTTGGCTGCGCCCTTCCTGGTCCTTGGGCTAAAAAATGTACACTTGTTTTTTCAGCTTTATTGAAGCATACACAAGTGCATGCTCAGTCAGTCAGTCACGTCCGACTCTTTGCAACCCCGTGGGCTGTAGCCCACCAGCCTCCCCTGTCCATGGAATTCTCCAGGCAAGAATACTGGATTGGGTTGCCATTTCCTTCTCTGGGGGATCTTCCTGACCCAGGGATTGAACCCACATCTCTCAGATCTCCTACACTGACAGACGGATTCTTTAACACTGAGCCAACTGTTTTTGTTGTTGTTGCTGATTTTTTTTTTAACCAAGACTTCCCTGTTTAGGTTAGGAAGAGGGATTATCTCTAACCTAAAGAGGGAAGTCTCAGTTAAAAAAAAAAAAAAAAAAAAAAAAAAAAAACCTTATGATAGGATAGGGGCTCTGAACAGTCCAATCCAATGTGGCTCTCTGGCTGATTAAGAAAAATAAAATCTGTAAAGACACTGAAAACCCAAACTCTTACTCTATTATTTTTATATTAAGCCAGGACACAGAAGGACTTCAAACACTAAAAGAAGAGTTCTTAATACCAATAAGATTTTCTTCGAGGTGCATTTATTCTGTAAGGTGTTCTCTAACCCCTCTACTCTTCTTGATTCCCCTGAATCCACAGTACTCTTGTAGTCCCCGGCCTCAGTGAAATAGGTCCAGTAGTATGTGTACTGGAGCCAGAGACTTGGCATGAAATCGTGCCTCTGACTCTGAGTGATCATGAAAGAGTTTCTTAAACATCAGTCATCCTTTCCTTATCTGCAAGATAAGCACAGCACTACCTGTCTTTAAGGGCAGATGAGAGAGGAGATACTGGCTGTAAATTTCCTGATAAGTAATTAGTGCTCAATATCATCTGTGTTATTACTGGTATTCTGATTGCTATCACAATCTGTTTCTCTTTTTGTAAGTAACCCACAGGCAGAATACAGATTTACTGTCAGAATGTAAGAAATTGCTAAGCATGAGATATTATGTCATTGATTGATTGAAGGATTGATAGCTGTGGACCAGTTATGAATTTCTGTTCCATTTACCCTGTGGATGACTGGAAATGAGCCCTAAAAACTGGATTCAGGTAATAAGGTTTGTCCCCCTGGGGATCCCCAGAAGCAATATTCTGCAGTTCCTGTTTTCCTAAGGCCGCTGGTGGTCTGCACTGTAACTACCACAGGCAACCTACTCATCACTGGATTCAGCTGGATGGACCAATGCCTGCACACACAGGCGTCCTTCTTCCTATGGAACCTGTCCTTTCCGGAGCTGCTGCTCATGTCTGTTGTGGTTCCCAAGATGCTTGTCATCCTCCCAGGGGACCACTCCATCTCATTCGCCAGCTGCATCATCCAGTCCTAACCTACTTCCTCCTAGGCACCACCAACTTCTTCATCTCAGCTGTCGTGTCTCTGGATCATTTCCTGGCAATCTGTAGACCCGTTCTGCTATGAGACCCTGATGGGTGGTCATGTCTGTCCCCAACTTGAGCTGGCTTCCTGGCTAGCTGGGTTTCTCTGTGTCCTCTGCCGCTCCATCCTCATGATCAGCCTACCGCTCTGTGGCCCCAGTGGTATTGTTCACTTCTCTTGTGACAGTTGGCCCTTCCTGAGGCTCTCTTGTGGAGACCCTTGCCTACTGGAGCTGCTGGCTTTCGTGCTATCCACGTCAGTGTTACTGGACTCGCTGGCACTGACCTCAGTTTCCTATACCTGCATCCTTTCCACTGTTCTCAGGGTCCCCACAACTGCTGAGTGAAAGAAAGTGTTCTTCATTTGTGCTTCACACCTTACAGTGGTGATCATCTCTTACAGCAGTTCCATTTTTCTTGACATCCATCTGCCAGAGATTCAGTCCATGCTGTTCAACAAAGGGGCCTTGATCCTGAACTATATCATCATGCCCCTCCTGAAACTGTTCATCTTCAGTCTCTGCAATGAGAAGGTGAGGTGAGCCCTGAGAGATGGCCTCAGGTGGAACTGACCCATGGCTGCGAGACACCATGAGGGTCACGTGTAAAAGGAGATATTCCTACTAGAGTGGGCAAATATATGAACTTCAGGTCACACAGGCAATACCTTGTACGTTTCTCAGATAATGAAATAGTTCTTCATAAATATGCAATGTGGAGATCAGCCTTCGCTTTCCTCCCTTGAATCTTCCTTATGCCTCCACCTTCACACAAAGAAAGCTGATCCATTTGGCCAAGTTTCAAACTTCTGGTGATGACATGTTTCTTTTGAGGTGCTTAAACATGTAGCCTCCATTCACGGAGGCTGCTCCTCTTTTCCTCACATGTGTGTGCTTAAGCACACCTGTTACTGCTTCAAGATCGTAAGTCATAAAGCCAAACGGAAACGCTAAAATATGGAGATTCAGATTTGCAGCTTAGAGGGCAGTAAAGACCCTCTGAGCCCTTGCATCTAGACTGGATATGACAAATAAGATTACCCAGGATCCCCGTATCAGAAAACCAAATTCTAGCTGTGGTAACAAACATTTATTAGCTGTTTGATTCTCCTGTGTTATACTCTTTATGTGACTAGTAGCTCCTGAAACAATCTCACATAAGAAAAATGCTGCGACCGAAAAACTATTTATTGTTGTTGTTCAGTCACTCAGTCATGTCTGACTCTTTCCGACCCCGTGGACTGCAGCACACCAGGCTTCCCTGTCCTTCGCCATATGCCAGAGCTTGCTCAAACTCATGTCCATCAAGTCAGTGATGCCATCCAACTATCTCATCCCCTGCCATCTTCTTTTCCTCCTGCTTTCAATCTTTCCCATTGTCAGGGTCTTTTCCAGTGAGTCGGCTCTTATCAGGTGGCCAAAGGAATGGAGCTTCTGCTTCAGCATCAGTACTTCCACTGAATATTCAGGGCTGACTTCCTTTTGATTGACTGGTTTGATCTCTTTGCTGTCCTGGGGACTCTCAAGAAATATTTAGCTATTTTTAATTCCCAAGTCAAAGTCTACCTAATAGACTCCAAATATGGGGATAACCATTTATTTAAGAAATACTATTAAATAATATGTTTTAGGCACTGAACTAGGTAGGGATAGGACTAGGGTGAGCCAAGGGAGATGTCTATGGCACACATTTTAAAGAGACACTTGCCCACATGACTGGGCAAGTCTAGGGTCAGGCTGTGCACAAACCCGAGACTAAACGACTCCTCACTGCTGCACCAGAGCCACCTCTGCTGCTGCTCCCTGATCTAGGCTCTGCACTAAGCCTTGGGGGATACTGTAGAAAACAAGGAAGACATAGCTTCACTTTGATGGAATTTATAGTATCATCGGGTTGGTTGACCAAAAAAAAATCTTAAATGCATAAGTCAACATGTAGTTGTAAGTTGTGAGGAATGTTTTTGAGAAAAAGGCTGAGTTTTGTAAAAGAGTAATAAGGACAAATAATTTGGATTAAAGATCAAGGAACAGCACATTTCTGAGGAAGTGATCTTTAAACTGAGGCCTGAGATTGAGAAGGGGTTAACCAGGAAAAATTAACGGAGGAGCATTCAGAGAAAGTGAGCAGTATTTGCAAAGAAAGAAGTGGCTGAGAGAAACAAATACTGTAAAGAAGCGGAACTGGGGAGGTGGGTTGAGATCAGTGCAGACAAGATCTTATCAATACAATTTATAGGCATCTTTCTTTCTTTCTTTTTAAAGGGCATGTAAAGTCTTTGAAGAGTTGTTTTTTTTGTTTGTTTGTTTGTTTTTATTTATCAAGAAAAATTTTAATGTCCTTATTTTTACAAACCTTATATTTTTATTTTTTTTTGCTTTACATTTTTTTTATTAATTTTTTTTATTTTTTAAATTTTAAAATCTTTAATTCTTACATGCGTTCCTAAACATGAACCCCCCTCCCACTTCCCTCCCCACACAAGGGACTGCTCACATCATTTTTTAATATAAATTTATTTATTTTAATTGGAGGTTAATTACTTTATAATATTGTATTGGTTTTGCCACACATCAGCATGAATCCACCACAGGTATGCCCGTGTTCCCCATCCTGAACCCCTTTCCCTCCTCCCTCCCCATACCATCCCTCTGGGTCATCTCAGTGCACCAGCCCCAAGCATCCAGTATAATGCATTGAACTTGGACTGGCAATTCGTTTCATATATGATATTATACATGTTTCAATGCCATTCTCCCAAATCATCCCACCCTCACCCTCTCCCACAGAGTCCAAAAGACTATTCTATACACCTGTGTCTCTTTTGCTGTCTCACATAGACTTCACTTTCACTTTTCATTTTCCTGCATTGGAGAAGGAAATGGCCACCCACTCCAGTGTTCTTGCCTGGAGAATCCCAGGGACAGAGGAGCCTGGTGGGCTGCCGTCTATGGTGTCGCACAGAGTCGGACATGACTGTAGTGACTTAGCAGCAGTAGCATCATACAGGGTTATCATTACCATCTTTCTAAATTCCATATATATGCATTAGTATACTGTATTGGTGTTTTTCTTTCTGGCTTACTTCACTCTGTATAATCGGCTCCAGTTTCATCCACCTCATTAGGACTGATTCAAATGGATTCTTTTTCATGGCCGAGTAATACTCCATTGTGTATATGTACCATAGCTCCCTTATCCATTCATCTGCTGATGGACATCTAGGTTGCTTCCATGTCCTAGCTATTATAAACAGTGCTACAATGAACATTGGGGTACACATATCTCTTTCAATTCTGGTTTCCTCAGTGTGTATGCCCAGCAGTGGGATTGCTGGGTCATAAGGCAGTTCTATTTCCAGTTTGTTAAAGAATCTCCACACTGTTCTCCATAGTGGCTGTACTAGTTTGCATTCCCACCAACAGTGTAAGAGTGTTCCCTTTTCTCCACACCCTCTCCAGCATTCTGCATTGTGGGAACCATTGATTAGAGGGAGGCAAACATGGATTTTCAAGAATTAACTAGGTAACAACAACAGATGGGCTAGTTAAGACTTTAGACTTGACAATGGAGGTTGAGAGAAATGAACAGTACACATGTAATTTAGAAGAGAGTTGATAAATACACTTCCTGCCCACAGATCTTGCAGTGTATAGTAGAACCAGGGTAGTAAAAAGAAACCACAGCGGTTATAAGCATTACAATGTGAAAGCCAAGGGTTCTATGGGAAAAAGAAGAAGAGAAGGGCACTTAACACAGACGGAAAGGGACAGTGAACACTTCCTGAGGTGTTATCTCACCTTAGATCACAGAGAAGTATGCCAGGTTAAGAGGGGTGTTGGGTGGTCCATATAACACTTCTGCAGGTACAGAGTCCCAGAGGTGCTCCAAGCATATTCAGGAAAATGAAAAATATACAACATGATAGACCTGGGGCAAAGAGAAGGAAGACCTGAGAATGGAAAGATAAGTAGGAGCCAATCAATGCAGCTCTATTCTTACTATTTTTAAGAAGTGCCATTTGCAGGGGGAAGGGGGGAAAGTATAGAACCAGAAGGCAGATCAGTGTTCCTGTTGTTCCAACTTACTTGCCCAGTGCACTTGACAAATGATTTTCTCATTTTCCTTATTTTCCTCATGTGTAAAATAAAATAAGTGAATCAGATGGTTTTTACTATTTGGAGGAATCATGCATCTGTTTGAGAATCTCTTTTTAAATCTATATATCTTTGACAAAGGAGGCAAGAATATACAATGGAGTAAAGACAATCTCTTTAACAAGCAGTGCTGGGAAAACTGGTCAACCACTTGTAAAAGAATGAAACTAGATCACTTTCTAACACCATACACAAAAATAAACTCAAAATGGATTAAAGATCTAAATGTAAGACCAGAAACTATAAAACTCCTAGAGGAGAACATAGGCAAAACACTCTCCGACATAAATCACAGCAGGATCCTCTATGATCCACCCCCCAGAATTCTGGAAATAAAAGCAAAAATAAACAAATGGGATCTAATTAAAATAAAAAGCTTCTGCACAACAAAGGAAACTATAAGCAAGGTGAAAAGACAGCCTTCTGAATGGGAGAAAATCATAGCAAATGAAGCAACTGACAAACAACTAATCTCAAAAATATACAAGCAACTTATGCAGCTCAATTCCAGAAAAATAAATGACCCAATCAAAAAATGGGCCAAAGAACTAAATAGACATTTCTCTGAAGAAGACATATGGATGGCTAACAAACACATGAAAAGATGCTCAACATCACTCATTATCAGAGACATGCAAATCAAAACCACAATGAGGTACCACTTCACACCAATCAGAATGGCTGCGATCCAAAAGTCTACAAGCAATAAATGCTGGAGAGGGTGTGGAGAAAAGGGAACCCTCCTACACTATTGGTGGGAATGCAAACTAGTACAGCCACTGTGGAGAACAGTGTGGAGATTCCTTAAAAAATTGCAAATAGAACTGCTTTATGAGCCAGCAATTCCACTGCTGGGCATACACACCGAGGAAACCAGAATTGAAAGAGACACATGTACCCCCATGTTCATCACAGCACTGTTTATAATAGCTAGGACATGGAAACAACCTAGATGTCCATCAGCAGATGAATGATAAAGGAAGCTGTGGTACATATACACAATGGAGTATTACTCAGCCATGAAAAAGAATCCATTTGAATCAGTTCTAATGAGGTGGATGAAACTGGAGCCGATTATACAGAGTGAAGTAAGCCAGAAAGAAAAACACCAATACAGTATACTAACACATATATATGGAATTTAGAAAGATGGCAATGATGACCCTGTATGCGAGACAGCAAAAGAGACACAGATGTGTAGAGCGGACATTTGGACTATGAGGGAGAGGGAGAGGGTGGGATGATTTGGGAGAATGGCATTGAAACATGTATACTATCATGCAAGAAATGAATCGCCACTCTATGTCCAATGCAGGGTACAGGATGCTTGGGGCTGGTGCACAGGGATGACCCAGAGAGATGTTATGGGGAGGGAGGTGAGAGGGGGGTTCATGTTTGGGAAGGCATGTACACCTGTGGTGGATTCATGTCAATGTATGGCAAAACCAATACAGTATTGTAAAGTAAAATAAAGTAAAAATAAAAATTTTTTAAATAAATAACTCTATATACCTTCTTCACTCCAAATAATTTATATAGACATAAAACCTAGTATATAATTTCAGATTGTTTATGGAGCACTTAAGCCCATCTCTGGAACCATAAATTAGATAATTTTTCATAGCTTTTCAGCTCTAGCAATCTATGACTCTGTATGACTCTGAAAGAACCTCAATTACATCTAGGTCTATTCAAAACACACTTTTACTAACACATTATGATTACAAGTATCATTGTTAGCATCATATTTTGGTGATAATATTGATAGACAAAAATACATGATAGATAAATAGAAAGAAATAGATGAGAGACAAATTGATGTAGTGCCTGACACTATGTATAAATATGTGTAAGTAGACATTGTGGGAAGACTCCTGCATATTACAGGAAAGGCCAGAAATATTCTCCTTGTCTCAGGCAACTCATCTGTAAACCAGCAGGCACTCTGGACATGGCAGGCTCTTAAGTTGCATACGCTGAATGGCATAGACATTTAGTCTGTTTCAAGAACAACTCACTGTTCTAAGTTCCAAAACTGTCACTACCCTTTGGGTAACTTCAGCCATAATAATCTATTATGGGAACAAGGGTTATTAAGGATTTTTGTAGGAACAGTAAGAGGAGGGTGTCAACATGTTGCTTATTGCTTTACCAGTTGTGCTATACTAATTATTTCAGCTAACCCTAGAAAATACATCCCCCAACACTCCCCTCCTAAAAGAAAGAAATGATAGACATACCACATCTGTCAAGTATCTTCAAAACACTATTTTTATTATTAAAATCTCTTTAGTTTTCTCAGCCTCCTAAATTTAAGTGCAAGTCATTGTGTGCTAAATCACTTCAGTCATGTTTGACTCTTTGCATCCCTATGGACTGTAGCCTGCCAATCTCCTCTGGCCAGGGAAGAATATTAGAGTGGGGTGCCATGCCCTCCTACAGGGGATCTGCCTAACCCAGGGATCAAACCCAGGTCATTCATGTCTCCTGTATTTGCAGGCAGGTTCCTTACCACTGGCACTACCAGGGAAGCCAATGCAAGTAAATTCTACCTGAACTCTTAGCATATGCCGATAAACATGCTGACACTGAGTAAGTCATCTGCTTCCCATATTATCTCTGTACTCTTCCAGAACTTCTGCCATTCTACTTACAAAAAGAAGAACCCGTCAGTAGTACAAAGGGAAAATAGTCTATGAACAATAAGCTGAAGCATTTAGATTCCCTCCTTAAATCATGGTTTCATTAATCTTTCTAATCCAAAGGCTTCCCAACAAGACTCACAGATAGATACACAGAGAAAACACAGAAACAAAGAAGATACCTATTAGTTTTGATTCTTTTGATTTTTTATCAAGATAATAGTCATGAAACTTGAGTTTGGCAGAGTGAAAAGGATTTTCTGTTTTTCTTTAATGTCTCTTTGACACACTGGGGTCTAGGCCTGATTACTTACCAGAACATAGAGTTTCACCTATGAAGGTCCTGGTCAGAAAGAGAAAGAGCAAAATACTGAAAGGAAACAAAAGAATACATAGGTAGCGGGGGCAGAGGGGCAGAGGGGTGTCTCCGTATTCCATCACTGCATTGCCTCTGAGAACAGACTAAAGGGAATGCCGAGGGCAGAAGCCCTCTTCCTGCTCACGTATAGGGCATTGAACGAGCTGGTCCCACAGGCTGTCCACAAACCAACCTGGTATGTGGTCACATTAAAGTCATCTGAGAGAACCAGGGTAGTAAGGCAAAGGATGGGCTGGCAATATAGCTTTTAAAGCACCCTCAATTTCCTTGTGATAATGGATGGACCCCAAGACCCCATTTTCTGCTGAGGAGGGATTCAGTTCGGGTCTGAGCTGACAACAAGTGAATGTGTCCCAGGTTCACAGTAGCCAGGGGTCACATTATTAAGCTCTGTGAGGTGAAAAACTTGGCCTAGGAATGGGTGGAAAAAGAGCAACAGACTCAATGGGATCTATGACCCAAACCAGAGATTAGGTGAGACTAAGCTCCAATGGGAACATCACTCAGCCTGACCAAACAGAGAAACCAAATGTCAGCCTGTTAGTCACAGACTTCAGCATCAGGGTCAGCAGAACATTCAGACGTGGAGTTACTCTGGTGTCCAGCCACAAGCCCAGAAAGCAGTCCAGGTTCAGCCACTCTGTAGCAGAGGACACTGTGTGCATGTGAGGCCTGTCTCGCTTCATCGCCATGGGAGCAGGTAAACTGCACTCCTCCTTTGTGCACTTTGATATCACTTTACAAAATGAAAGGGCTTCCCAGTGGCTAAGTGGTAGAGAACCCACCTGCCAATGCAAGAGACACGGGATGGATCCCTGCTCTGGGAAGCTCCCACAGTGGTGGAGTAACTAAACCCAGGCACCACAGCTACTGAGCTTGTGCTCTGGAGCCCGAGCACTGCAGCTGCTAAAGCCTGCATGCCCTGTAGCCCGTGCTCTGCAGTAAGAGAAGCCACTGCCACGGGAAGCCTGCTCACCACAACTAGAGAACGGCCCCCAGCCGCCACAAGCAGAGAGAAGACCAAGAGCAGTGAAGAACAGGCACAGCCATGAATAAACAATTTTCTTTTAAAGGGACAAAATTGGAAAGAAGGAGAGGCCATAATTCTAAAGGACTGTTATTTTCTGGGAAAAAAAAAAAAAGACCTCTTCTTTTACGGAACTATTTGACTTTATACATAAAACTAAGTGTACTAAACTGGCCTAAATTTTAGCTATTTTTCCCTACTATTGGCTAGAGGACACTTTTAGGAAAATTACATTGATTGTTGAGAAGCTACAATCTATTTGCACATATAACTTGTATAATTAAAGTTTGCTACAAGTTCAGAATATAATAAAAAGAGAATTAGATTTTTGCTACTAAATTAACAAGCATTGAAAGAGGACTCTGGCTTAACATCTGATTCTGAAATTCTCTTTCCGTTAAAATACATGCTCTATAAACAGTTTGTTTCCTCATCATAGTTTGTTTGACAACATAGTTGTCATGTCTTCTCTTACAATATCCCAACTTCCTCTTCTCTAATCCTTTGCCTTTCCCCTTTCAAGTCTGACTCATGATCTAGGCCCTGTTTGCCTATTATTGTGGAGGGGAACTATACTTACAGTAATTTACTTACTAACAATTTAATCAGCTTACTTAGTAAGTTAATCTGTCAGTTAATTTAATTAATTTACTTACTAAGCAATGGATAATGACTTAATGCTAAGATCACAGACACATGTCATCCTCATCTCATCCCACCTCCATGGAGGGTATCACTGATGGATTAAATACATTCAAGAAGTTAAACAAGCATTACTTTGCTTTGTTTTCGAATTGATCCTTAGATACGGATGTGAGTTTAAAAATGCACAGGTCTCTGACATAGATGAGAAGCTAACTGATTACCTTGGTGACAAGAAATGCAGGAACCTGGATCAAGGAGATGGGGTACTTGGGGAAAACAGAGGTGATGAAGAAGAAGGCCATAATAATTTCTCCACACCTTCTTAATTTGAAGTAGAGCTAGTAGGGGTGCTTATGTATTATTTTATACCACTCTTTATTTAGCGACCAGAGGATGATCTCTCTTCCCAATTTATATCCTAATTTGGCATTCTTTCCCGGGTTTCAGATGTTTTCGCTCAGTCGTGTCCGACTCTGCAACCCCATGGACTGTAGCCCACCAGGTTCCTCTGTCCATGGAATTCTCCAGGCAAGAATACTAGACTGGTTGCCATTCATATGCTCTCATATCTGAGAGTCTTAGATATTATCAAGAACTTGGGCTCAAAAGTTAAATAAATGGAAAAATTTCAGAAACAAGCTCTGGGGCTTTAAGTAAATTATTTTATGTCTCTAACCTGCAACTGATTCACTTTTGAAATGCAGAAGGTACCAACCTCATAAGAATGTTGAATGAATGAAAGTAAACAATAAAACTAAATCGCTTGGTGCAATGCCTGGCACGCAGTAAGCTCTTAACAAATACTACTTAATGATGGAGATGACGATGACTTTAAGAAACTGTAAGGAAGAAAGAACTTTGCCCAAGATGATTCCTTTTCTCTTCATCAACATTAAATTCAATCAGCCTCCTGAAATCATGATTTGACTTCTGACATTTATTTTAGCCTACAGATCCCTCCTGTCTCCTGGAAGTTTAGAATCATTTTGAGCTCCTCAAATGTATTTTGTGTCCAAGAAGCAAAATCAGAAAAGAAAACACAGATGCACCACCTCCATGCATACTGCAGTTTGAATGTTCTCAGCAGGGCCAACATCGTAAGGGAAAGTGCCATCAGAGCTAAACATCATTTCTGAATAGCTCTGGAGGCTTTTTCTCTAGGGGAAACTTGGGAGAAGTTCTCAATTCCACTCTTTTTTTTAAATTTTTATTTATTTGTTTGTTTGTTTCTGGCTGTGCTGGGTCTTCGTTGCCACACAGGCTTTTCTCTAGCTGTGGAGAGTGGGGGTTATTTTCTCGTTGCAGAGCATGGGCTTCTCTTTGCAGTGGCTTCTCTTGTCGACACTCGGGCTTCCATAGTTGTGGCACGTGTGCTGAGTAGTTGTAGCTCCGAGGCTCTGGAGCACAGGCTCAATAATTGTGGTGCATGGGCTTGGTTGCTCCATAGCATGCACGATCTTTGCAGATCAGGGATCTAACCCATGTCTCCTGCACTGGCAGGCAGATTCTTTACCACCAAGGAAGCCCTCGATTCCATTTTCTAGCTTTGTTAAAAGTTCAGGTCAGCAGAACTTAGCTGAAGTTAAAGCAGTAAAGAAGCAGCAGATGTACTCGTAGCCCTGGCTACTTCGTGGGTCTTCTCAGGCAGGTTGCTACACCGAAGCATAGCTCAGATTCTCAGCTCCCTGCTTCTGCTCATCTGGAGGTCAGTGCTCCAGGGGACCCAGAAGGTCCTTTTGCCTCCTCCACAGCTTCTTCGTGGCCATGATCACTTCTTTGTTTCTCAGGGTGTAGATAGCAGGATTCAGCACAGGAGTGACCATTGTGTACAGCACAGAGACCAACTTGTCCATGGGGAATGTCCGAAATGGCCGTGCATAGATATAGACACAAGGCACAAAGATTAAGGTGACCACGGCAATATGGGAGGCACAGGTGGACAGGGCTTTGCCACGGCCCTCCCTTGAGCGGCCTCGGAGCATGACTAGCAGCGCTGTGTAGGATCCCAGGAGCACCAGAAAACACATCAGGGTCACCAGACCATTGTTAGACACCATCAGAAGCTCTAAGACAAAGGTGTCTGTGCAGGCCAACTTGATCAGCTGAGGCACATCACAGTAAAAGTTGTCCAGGTTGTCAGGCCCACAGAATGGCAGCTGGACAGTCAGTCCAACCTGTGCAATGGAGTGGATGAAGCCCCCCACCCAGGAGGCTGCCACGAGGAGCCCACACACTGTCCGATTCATGATAAGCATATAGCGCAGGGGCTGGGAAATGGCAACATAGCGGTCATACGCCATGACCGTCAGCAGGAAGATCTTGATGCCTCCAATGAAGTGGAAGAAGAAGAGCTGAGTCAGGCAGCCACCAAAGGAAATGACAGGCTTCCGTGAGAGCAAGTCAGCCAGCATCCTTGGTGCCGTGATGGACGAGTAGCAAAAGTCCAGGAAAGAAAGATTGCCTAAGAGAAAGTACATGGTTGTGTGCAGGCGTGGGTCAGAGGTCACTACGGCCACAATCAGGAGATTTCCAGTCACAGTCATAAGATACACAACTAAGAAGATGATAAAGAAGAAAAGCCGGAGCTCCCATACCTGAGAGAGCCCCAGGAGGACAAAACCTGTCACCTGGGAATAGTTCGCTGCGGTCATCTGCTTGGTGTGGCCTGGCAAGTGAGCCTGCGGAGGAAAACGGGCATATTCACTGTGGGCTCCACAAGCTTCTCTGGGACAATATCTTCTGGCTTCCCTGAGGAATAGTTTTCACCTGTCACTTAGTACAAGAAGAAGGTTGTAAGTGGTTCTACGGGACACCCAGCATTTGAACAGCATGTACTGGTACAATCAAACACCAAGACCATAAAACACAGCATAGCACTGATGGTATTTATAGTTCATGAGGATCACAAATCATCAGTCCTCAAAAATTAAAAACTGGTACTGGAGGCAATATTGCCAAACTGGGAGTGAATTTTTATTCTTTCAGTAACTAACTGTGTAAACAATAACAATCTTCAGAAATTCTCTAAACCTCACTTCCCACATCTATGATATAAAGTACCCATAATGTCTGCAAAATATTCTATAGTTTATAATTTTATGTGGCATTTATGTAAGACACCTGATAAATTCCCATGGCAGGTATTTAGAGTTTCCATGGTGTGACAGATTGTTCATTTATATCCCCAGACCAAAAAAAAAAAAAAAAAGTGCAAGTTCCCATCACATTCCTGGAAAAATATTCAGTTTCCTTTTGAGTTAGCTCTAACTTGGATATATATTTCCTGCTTTAGGATTTTCATCCTAGAAGGATGTTAAATCATGGGCAAGGGACAAAATAGAAAACACTGTTCCTCAGACTCACAGACTTAAGAGAACGAACTTAAGCTTACTAGAGGGGAAGGATGGGGGAAGGGAGAGTTAAGGAGCTTGTAATGGACATGTACACACTGCTATGTTTAAATGTACACACAACAGTGTCCTACTGCACAGCACACAGAGCTCTGCTCAGTGTTATGTGGCAACCTGGATGGGAGGGCAGTTTGGGGGAGAATGGATACATGCATATGTCCAGCTGAACCCCTTTGCTTTTCACTTGAAACTATCACAACATTGTTAATTGACATACTGTATATACAAAATTAAAAGTTAAAAAAAAATACTGTTCCTGCACATTATAAAGATAATGACCTACTGCTTTTCTAACATCTGATTAGAAAACACATGGAAGAAAAGCTTTCTATCATGTGTCTCTGGGAAACCCAGAGAAATGATTGTCCCCTGGGCAAACGAAAAGAAGGGTGACTAGAACAGAGTGTGATTATCGATATTAATCTCAGGATACTTATCTAAAGTGTAATTTCTTATACACATGAAAAGTTTCAAGAGAAGATCACAAATACTGATTTAAGTTTTAAAATCACTATCAAAATACAAAGCTGCCTCAACATTTGAAAACCTTGGAAATAAAAGAGATATTTCATATATTTAAGCATTTTAAAAGAACTAAGAAAGCTAGCTATTTACAAGACACCTGGAATGCATCTCTTCACATCCCATAACAGAATGGTCACTTGTCAATTCAAGTTTAACTTAACTAGTTTTGCACTAGTACATGTGATCTTAGGAAAGTTACTTAACCTTTCTCAACTTTAATTTTCCTGCCAGTAAAATGAGAATGATGACAATATACCCAGTTTGCCTCACTGAGATATTTTAAGCATAATATGTAAATTAATATATAGGTATGATTTTTCCCCAGCCTTTGTATGGTTTTAAGCAGATTCTGTTGCTGATGAGCCTAAGATAGGAAAGAGTTTACTCTCATTTGTCATACCTGAAACATTTCTAAATAGGAAATTCACTGAAATATATCTTATATCTAGCACTGTAAATGTAAATTTTAGATTTTTAACTGACATAGTGGATTGTTCTTCAGCATACATTTTTAGGTATTTTTAGGTATAATTCTAGGCAAACATGCAATGCAGGGAAACTGGGTTCCATTCCTGGGTCAGGAAGATCCCCTGGAGAAGGAAATGGCCACCTGCTCCAGTCTTCTTGCCTGGGAAATCCCCTGGACAGAGGAGAGTGGCAGGCTACAGTCTATGGGGTCACAAGAGTCAGACACAACCAAGCGACTAAACCACCAAACCATCACTAGGCATACATTTGTGAATTTTCCATTCACTCCAATCAGTGACCATTTATTCTCAGAATATTTTATGTAAGCAAAGAGTACTAACAACTACAAAAAGAGTGAAGAAGTAATATGTAATATCTCTACTTTCTTGTATCTTATTTTAGATGGAAAGACAAGAAAATCATTTTGTAAATCAAGAACAAAATAAAAATTTTAAATAAACAAAATGTGATACATGTCTTTAAAATGTTATAGATACAGTGCTATTGGGAGGAGAAAAAATACATTCTCCTTGAAGGAATGAGCAACTGTGAGACCTCAAGGAGAGAAGTCTATTTCATTCATTTTAGGATCTCTACTTCCAGATACCTATGATGCTCAATAGCCATAACTTTTGCCAACACTATAAAAACCAGCTTGGAAAGAGAGAAAAGAGTGTTCCCCACATCACCAGTAGACCTGGGATTTTGGACTCATAAACTGTGACCTCTTGGTTAAAGAATCTGAATTATTCTGAATCTAGTCTGTATGGTGTGGGCAATGGTACCTACATCGCAGTTTTCAATTCTGCAAAAGAGGACAGCAACACTTCCCCTGTAGGGTTGATTTAAGCATTAAATTAGACAGTGTATAGAAAGCTTTAAGCCTAATGCCTAGAAGAACACTAGATAACAATATTTTGAATGTAAATAAATAGTAGCTGTATCTTGAAATTTAGAAAGTATTCTTAACTCAGAAACAGGGAGGGAGAGAAATGATGCATTTCTGTGGGGAGAAACATTAAGAAAATACAGAGTGTTTGCTTTGGCAGCACATATACTGAAATTGGAATGATACAGAGAAGATTAGCATGGCCCCTGTGCAAGGATGACATGCAAATTCGTGAAGCATTCCATATTCTTATAGAATACATTTTGTATAATGACTGTGTAACTGTTTTGTTTAGCTTTTTTATATTTTTTAAGAAGCTAATTAGAGAAATAATTTTGGAAAATCTACTCTAGGACTTCCCCTGTGGTCCAGCAGCTAAGACTCCTTGCATCCAATGCAGGGGACCCCTGATCAGGGAAGTAGATCCCATTTGCCACAACTAAGGGTTCCCATGCTGCAACTAAGACCCGGTGCAGCCAAAATAGATAAATATTTTTAAAACAAAAATCTAGTCTAAAGATTTATATAATATTGTCAAATACAAAGATGGTAAATGGAAAACCACAAAAAAAAGAAAAACAATGTCACAGAGATGTGACAGTAGAGGGAATGTCTGGATAGAGTCAGAATGTCTTTCTTGAAATAGAAATAGCAGTAAGAGATAACATAGGAAAAGTAGACAGAGGACTCAGATCATAACTTCAGCTTTAGGTAAATGTCAGGTTAAGAAGTTCCTGTTTAAGATAGAGTTTACAAGCAGGGGAGTAAGGAAATCAAAAAGGCATTAGTACTGCTTAGCTGTGCCATTTGAACACCCTATTTAAGTAAACATTTAAAATTTGTGAATTCTCCTTGGTCAGTGGAATTATAGATACTTAAACCTTTTGTCTACTTACTCCATTTAAGTGAACTTCCAAGAAGGAGGGAATATATAGCTGATATATATATATATATATATATATATATATTCATATAGCTGATTCACTTTGTTGTACAGTAGAAACTAATACAACATTGTAAAGCAATTATATTCCAACTAAAAAATAATAAAACCTACAAAAAAAGGAAAGTCTAATTTTATATCTTATTTCTCATCCTAAAAGTAGAGAGACCGCAAAATGAAAAATGGTCTTAGACTTTAATGCAAAGTCACTCCAGCAGAGTTGAGGCTCAGAGAAGAAAAATGACTTGCTAAATTCTCAAGGTTAGTTAGTAGCACAGACTGGACCATGCTCTACATCATATCCTTTCAATGGAAATTTCAGGATCTACATCTCCAAATGGATGAGAAAAAGCGAAAGAACACACGAAATAGCAGTGGTTCACTTACCTACAGCTTCCCATTTAAGATACGCCAATAGCAAATTTGGATTTATAAATATGGGTCAAAATGTTTGAGTGTAAAGATTCTGCTGAGCCCTTGAGAGGCCTTTGGGGAATGGAACTTGGCTAATTTTAGTGCAGAGGGATTATTGGCAGAACAGGAGGCAAATTTCAGGTATGGTGCAGGCAAACCTGCCCAGTGCTCTCCAAAGTCAAATGTCCCTGGAGACCACACCAAGAACCAGAGCATGGAAGGGCAATGGCTTGAGTAAACCATCCCTGTAGGATAAATGAACTGCTTTCCCTCTGGCTTTAAAGATTTTTCCGCATCACCGTATCATGGCACCATAATTCAAAAATTAAATTTGCAATTATTTGTCTCCAGTTATCTGTTTTCCTATCTTTCTCCTATCCTATTTTATAATGTTTCTCAATTACCATACAGGTCAAAGATTTAAATGCATAAAATAAATCAATGTGAGTGTTCACTGAGAAAGTAAGAGTTCAGCCAACTACCACAAACCTGCTGCTCCTCAATCTGACTTTATTGTTCCCAACCAATTGCTTTTGTATCATTGTCCTTGTTAAAGATTTTTAAGGTCATCTGTGTATTGGACAATATTTTATGCATATCAATAAGCCAAAGTATATAGTGCATAAAATCCTCAAATTTGTAGATGTTTTAGAACTCTCAGATATGAAAATTTTACTGAAAGCTTGTTATATGTTTATTTTCAAAAAATTTATTCCAATTGATATATGTATGCATACTCTCAGATATGAAAATTTTGCTGAATGTTTGTTATATATATATTATATATTTATCATTTACATTTATTTATTTATTTTAAGAAAATTTATTCCAATTGATGTATGTGAGATGTTCAATCTCACCATATCTTTGCCAACAATAATTATCAATCTTTACATCATTTTCATTTTGAAATGAAATTGAATATTCTAGAAGTCTGATTTTAACATGCACTTTTAAAATTATTGAAGGTAATTTTTTTTTGCCTTAAAAATTCTTCCATGACGTTCATATTGATAGTGGTGTTTCTTTATTCTTTTCCCAGATGTTCCATGCATTATCATTTTTGCAGTTTTGTTTCTTATTTGTGAACTATTTATTAAGAATAGAAATTCTACCTTTCACACTGTTGGTGGGAATGTAAATTGGTACAGCCACTATGGAGAACAGTATGAAGGTTCCCTAAGATCACTAAAAATAGAGTTACAGTATGACCCAGCAGTCCCACTCCTGGACATATATTCAGAGAAGATCATGCTTCAAAAAGATACATGCAACTCAGTATTTATAGTGGCACTATTTACAGTATCCAAGACATGGAAGTAACCTAAATGTCCATTGACAGATGAATGGAGAAAGAAGTAGTGGTACACAAATATGATGGAATATTACTCAGCCATAAAAAAATGAAATAATGCCATTTGCAGCAACATGAATGGACCCAGAGATTATAATTCAAAGTGAAATAAGTCAGATACAGAAAGATAAGTATCATATAATATGACATATCTTGAATCTAAAAAAAATGATACATGTGAACTTATTTACAAAATAGACATAGAAAACAGCTTATGGTTACCAAAGGAGAGGGAGGGAAAAATTAAAAATTTGAGATTAACGGATACCTACTACTACATATGACTTCCCTGGTGCCTCAGATTGTAAAGCGTCTGCCCACAATGCAGGAGACCCAGGTTTGATCCCTGGGTTGGGAAGATCCTCTGGAGAAGGAAATGGCAACCCACTCCAGATTTCTTGCCTGGGATATCCCATGGATGGAGGAGCATGATAGGCTACAGTCAATGGGGTAGCAAAGAGTCAGACATGACTGAGTGACTTCACTTCACTGCCTACAACATATAAACAACAAGGAACTACTGTATAGCACAGGGAACTATATTCAATATTTTGAAATAACTTATAATTGAAAAGAATCTGAAAAACAATATATTTGTGTACACATATAATAACTAAATAACTACAGTACACTTGAACCTAATACAACACTGTAAATACACTATATTTCAATGAAAGATTTTTATTTTTTCTCTTATTTATTTTTTTAATTTTTATTTTTACTTTATTTTACTTTACAATACTGTACTGGTTACATGAGTTCCCAATCCTGATCCCCCCTCCCACCTCCCATCCCATATCATCTCTCTGGGTCATTCCCATGCACCAGCCCCAAGCATCCTGTATCCTGTATCAAACATAGACAGGAGATTCGTTTCTTACATGATAGTATACATGTTTCAATGCCATTCTCCCAAATCATCCCACCCTCTCCCTCTCCCTCAGAGTCCAAATGTCCATTCTATACATCTGTGTCTCTTTTGCTGTCTCTCATGCACGGTTATCATTACCATCTTTCTAAATTGCATATATATGTGTTAGTATACTGTATTGGTGTTTTTCTTTCTGGCTTACTTCACTCTGTATAATCGGCTCCAGTTTCATCCACCTCATTAGAACTGATTCAAATGGATTGTTTTTCATGGCTGAGTAATACTCCATTGTGTATATGTACCACAGCTTCCTTTATCATTCATCTGCTGATGGACATCTAGGTTGCTTCCATGTCCTGGCTATTATAAACAGTGCTGTAATGAACATTGGGGTTCACGTGTCTCTTTCAATTCTGGTTTCCTCGGTGTGTATGCCCAGCAGTGGGATTGCTGGGTCATAAGGCAGTTTTATTTGCAATTTTTTAAGGAATCTCCACACTGTTCTCCATAGTGACTATACTAGTTTGCATTCCCACCAACAGCGTAAGAGGGTTCCCTTTTCTCCACACCCTCTCCAGCATTTATTGCCTGCAGACTTTTGGACAGCAGCCATTCTGACTGGTGTGAAATGGAACCTCATTGTGGTTTTGATTTGCATTTCTCTGATAATGAGTGATGTTGAGCATATTTTCATGTGTTTCTTAGCCATCTGCATGTCTTCTTTGGAGAAATGTCTATTTAGTTCTTTAGCCCATTTTTTGATTGGGTTGTTTATTTTTTTGGAATTGAACTGCATAAGTTGCTAGTATATTTTTGAGTTAGTTGTTTGTCAGTTGCTTCATTTGCTATTATTTTCTCCCATTCAGAAGGCTGTCTTTTCACCTTGCTTATATTTTCCTTTGTTGTGCAGAAGCTTTTTATTTTAATTAGATCCCATTTGTTTATTTTTGCTTTTATTTCCAGTATTCTGGGGGGTGGATCATAGAGGATCCTGCTGTGATATATGTCGGAGAGTGTTTTGCCTATGATCTCCCCTAGGAGTTTTATAGTTTCTGGTCTTACATTTAGATCTTTAATCCATTTTGAGTTTATTTTTGTGTGTGGTGTTAGAAAGTGATCTAGTTTCATTCTTTCACAAGTGGTTGACCAGTTTTCCCAGCACTGCTTGTTAAAGAGATTGTCTTTACTCCATTGTATATTCTTGCCTCCTTTGTCAAAGATAAGGTGTCCATAGGTGCATGGATTTATCTCTGGGCTTTCTATTTTGTTCCATTGATCTATATTTTTGACTTTGTGCCAGTACCATACTGTCTTGCTGACTGTGGCTTTGTAGTAGAGCCTGAAGTCAGGCAGGTTGATTCCTCCAGTTCCATTCTTCTTTCTCAAGATTGCTTTGGCTATTCGAGGTTTTTGTATTTCCATACAAATTGTGAAATTATTTGTTCTAGCTCTGTGAAATATACCGCTGGTAGCTTGATAGGGATTGCACTGAATCTGTAGATTGCTTTGGGTAGTATACTCATTTTCACTATATTGATTCTTCTGATCCATGCACATGGTATATTTCTCCATCTATTAGTGTCCTCTTTGATGTCTTTCATCAGTGTTTTATAGTTTTCTATATATACGTCTTTAGTTTCTTTAGGTAGATATATTCCTAAGTATTTTATTCTTTTCGTTGCAATGGTGAATAGAATTGTTTCCTTAATTTCTTTTTCTACTTTCTCATTATTAATGTATAGGAATGCAAGGGATTTCTGTATGTTGATTTTATATCCTGCAACTTTACTATATTCATTGATTCGCTCTAGTAATTTTCTGGTGGAGTCTTTAGGGTTTTCCATGTAGAGGATCATGTCATCTGCAAACAGTGAAGGTTTGACTTCTTCTTTACCAATTTGGATTCCTTTTATTTCTTTTTCTGCTCTGATTGCTGTGGCCAAAACTTCCAGAACTATGTTGAATAGTAGCGGTGAAAGTGAGCACCCTTGTCTTATTCCTGACTTTAGGGGAAATGCTTTCAATTTTTCACCATTGAGGATAATGTTTGCTGTGGGTTTGTCATATATAGCTTTTATTATGTTGAGGTATGTTCCTTCTATTCCTGCTTTCTGGGGATTTTTTATCATAAATGGATGTTGAATTTTGTCAAAGGCCTTCTCTGCATCTATTGAGATAATCATATGGTTTTTATTTTTCAATTTGTTAATGTGGTGAATTACATTGATTGATTTGCACATATTGAAGAATCCTTGCATCCCTGGGATAAAGCCCACTTGGTCATGGTGTATGATCTCTTTAATGTGTTGTTGGATTCTGATTGCTAGAATTTTGTTGAGGAGTTTTGCATCTATGTTCATCAGTGATATTAGCCTGTAGTTTTCTTTCTCTGTGGCATCTTTGTCAGGTTTTGGTATTAGGGTGATGGTGGCCTCATAGAATGAGTTTGGAAGTTTACCTTCCTCTGCAATTTTCTGGAAGAGTTTCAGTAGGATAGGTGTTAGGTCTTCTCAAAATTTTTGGTAGAATTCAGCTGTGACGCCGTCTGGGCCTGGGTTTTTGTTTGCTGGAAGATTTCTGATTACAGTTTCAACTTCCATGCTTGTGATGGGTCTGTTAAGATTTTCTATTTCTTCCTGGTTCAGTTTTGGAAAGTTGTACTTTTCTAAGAATTTGTCCATTTCTTCCACGTTGTCCATTTTATTGGCATATAATTGCTGATAGTAGTCTCTTATGATCCTCTGTATTTCTGTGTTGCCTGTTGTGATCTCTCCATTTTCATTTCTAATTTTATTGATTTGATTTTTCTCTCTTTGTTTCTTGATGAGTCTGGCTAACGGTTTGTCAATTTTATTTATCCTTTCAAAGAACCAGCTTTTGGCTTTGTTGATTTTTGCTATGGTCTCTTTTGTTTCTTTTGCATTTATTTCTGCCCTAATTTTTAAGATTTCTTTCATTCTGCTAACTCTGGGGTTCTCCGTTTCTTCCTTTTCTAGTTGCTTTAGTTGTAGAGTTAGGTTATTTATTTGACTTTTTTCTTGTTTCTTGAGGTATGCCTGTATTGCTATGAACTTTCCTCTTAGTACTGCTTTTATAGTGTCCCACAGGTTTTGGGTTGTTGTGTTTTCATTTTCATTAGTTTCTATGCATATTTTGATTTCTTTTTTGATTTCTTCTGTGATTTGTTGGTTATTCAGAAGTGTGTTGTTCAACCTCCATATGTTGGAATTTTTAATAGTTTTTCTTCTGTAATTGAGATCTAATCTTAATGCATTACGGTCAAAAAAAGATGTTTGGAAAGATTTCAATTTTTTTGAATTTATCAAGGTTAGATTTATGGCCCAGGATGTGATCTATCCTGGAGAAGGTTCCATGAGCACTTGAGAAAAAGGTGAAATTCATTGTTTTGGGGTGAAATGTCCTATAGATATCAATTAGGTCTAACTGGTCTATTGTATCATTTAAAGCTTGCATTTCTTTGTTAATTTTCTGTTTAGTTGATCTGTCCATAGGTGTGAGTGGGGTATTAAAGTCTCCCACTATTATTGTGTTATTGTTAATTTCCCCTTTCATACTTGTTAGCATTTGTCTTACATATTGTGGTGCTCCTATATTGGGTGCATATATATTTATAATTGTTATATCTTCTTCTTGGATTGATCCTTTGATCATTATGTAGTGGCCTTCTTTGTCTCTTTTCACAGCCTTTGTTTTAAAGTCTATTTTATCGGATATGAATATTGCTACTCTGCTTTCTTTTGGTCTCTATTTGTGTGGAATATCTTTTTCCAGCCCTTCACTTTCAGTCTGTATGTGTCCCTTGTTTTGAGGTGGGTCTCTTGTAGGCAGCATATATAGGGATCTTGTTTTTGTATCCATTCGGCCATCTTTTTCTTTTGGTTGGGGCATTCAACCCATTTACGTTTAAGGTAATTATTGATAAGTATGATCCCATTGCCATTTACTTTATTGTTTTGGGTTCGGGTTTATACACCCTTTTTGTGTTTCCTGTCTAGAGAGTACCCTTTAGCATTTGTTGGAGAGCTGGTTTGGTGGTGCTGAATTCTGTCAGCTTTTGCTTGTCTGTAAAGCTTTTGATTTCTCCTTCATATTTGAATGAGATCCTTGCTGGGTACAGTAATCTGGGCTGTAGGTTATTTTCTTTCATCACTTTAAGTATGTCTTGCCATTCCCTCCTGGTCTGAAGAGTTTCTATTGAAAGATCAGGAGTTATCCTTATGGGAATCCCCTTGTGTGTTATTTGTTGTTTTTCCCTTGCTGCTTTTAATATTTGTTCTTTGTGTTTGATCTTTGTTAATTTGATTAATATGTGTCTTGGGGTGTTTTGCTTTGGGTTTAGCCTATTTGGAGCTCTCTGGGTCTCTTGGACCCGGGTGATTATTTCCTTCCCCATTTTAGGGAAGTTTTCAACTATTATCTCCTCAAGGATTTTCTCATGGTCTTTCTTTTTGTCTTCTTCTTCTGGGACTCCTATAATTTGAATGTTGGAGCATTTCATATTGTCCTGGAGGTCTGAGATTGTCCTCATTTCTTTTAATTCGTTTTTCTTTTTTCCTCTCTGATTCATTTATTTCTACTATTCTATCTTCTATTTCACTAATCTTATCTTCTGCCTCCGTTATTCTACTATTTGTTGCCTCCAGAGTGTTTTTGATCTCATTTATTGCATTATTCATTATATATTGACCCTTTTGTATTTCTTCTGGGTCCTTGTTAAACCTTTCTTGCATCTTCTCAATCCTTGTCTCTAGGCTATTTATCTGTGATTCCATTTTGATTTCAAGATTTTGGATCATTTTCACTATCAATATTCGGAATTCTTTCTCAGGTAGATTTCCTATCTCTTCCTCTTTTGTTTGGTTTGGTGGGCATTTCTCCTGCTCCTTTACCTGCTGAGTATTCCTCTGTCTCTTCATCTTGGTTATATTGCTGCGTTTGGGGTGGCCTTTCTGTATTCTGGGAATTTGTGGAGTTCTCTTTATTATGGAGTTTCCTCACTGTGGGTGGGGTTGTATCAGTGGCTTGTCAAGGTTTCTTGGTTAAGGAAGCTTGTGTCAGTGTTCTGGTGGGTAGAGCTGGATTTCTTCTCTCTGGAGTGCAATGAAGTGTCCAGTAATGAGTTATGAGATGTCAATGGTTTTGGAGTAACTTTGAGCTGCCTGTATATTGGAGCTCAGGGGTGTGTTCCTGTGTTGCTGGAGAATTTGCGTGGTATGTCTTGCTCTGGAACTTGTTGGCCCTTGGGTGGTGCTTGGTTTCAGTGTAGGTATGGAGGTGTTTGATGAGCTCCTATCAATTAATGTTTCCTGGATTCAGGAGTTCTCTGATGTTCTCAGGATTTGGACTTAAGCCTCCTGCTTCTGGTTTTCAGTTTCATTTTTACAGTAGCCTCAAGACTTCTCCATCTATACAGCACTGATGATAAAACATCTAGGTTAAAGATGAAAAGTTTCTCCACATTGAGGGACACCCAGAGAGGTTCACTGAGTTACATGGAGAAGAGAAGAGGGAGGGGGTAGTTAGAGGTGACTGGAATGAGATGAGGTGGGATCAAAAGAGGAGAGAGCAAGCTAGCTAGTATTCACTTCCTTACTTGCGCTCCACAGTCTAGACCGCTCAGAGGTGTTCACGGAGTTATACAGGGAAGAGAAGAGGGAGGAAGTAGACAGAGGTGGCCAGGAGGATAAAAGAGGGAAATGAAAGGGAGAGAGAGATCCGGCCAGTAACCAGTTCCCTAAGTGTTCTCCACCGTTTGGAACACACAGAGATTCACAGAGTTGGGTAGAGAAGAAAAGGGAGAGGGAAGAGACAGAGGCCACCTGGTGGAGGAAAAGGAGAGTCTAAAAGAGGAGAGAGTGGTCAAGCCAGTAATCTCGCTCTCAGGTAAAATTGGGTACTGAAGATTGGGTTTTTTAATGTACAAAATTGACAACAACTATCAAAAAGCAAAGATTAAAAATCTAGAGTAGAGGTTGGATTTTCAAAAAATACAATATTACAGAAAAGAAGAAGAAAAAATAGCACAAGAATTATTTAAAAAAAAACAACAACAACAACCACAAAAATATATATACAGCGTTTGCTTTAAAAATAGGGTCTTTGTGTTGATTTTAAATCCTGCAACTTTACTATATTCATCGATGAGCTCTAGTAATTTTCTGGTGGAGTCTTTAGGGTTTTCTATGTAGAGGATCATGTCATCTGCAAACAGTGAGAGTTTTACTTCTTCTTCTCCAATTTGGATTCCTTTTATTTCTTTTTCTGCTCTGATTGCTGTGGCCAAAACTTCCAGAACTATGTTGAATAGTAGCAGTGAAAGTGGGCACCCTTGTCTTGTTCCTGACTTTAGTGGAAATGCTTTCAATTTTTCACCATTGAGGATAATGTTTGCTGTGGGTTTGTCATATATAGCTTTTATTATGTTGAGGTATGTTCCTTCTATTCCTGCTTTCTGGAGAGTTTTTATCATAAATGGATGTTGAATTTTGTCAAAGGCCTTCTCTGCATCTATTGAGATAATCATATGGTTTTTATTTTTCAATTTGTTAATGTGGTGAATTACATTGATTGATTTGCACATATTGAAGAATCCTTGCATCCCTGGGATAAAGCCCACTTGGACATGGTGTATGATCTCTTTAATGTGTTGTTGGATTCTGATTGCTAGAATTTTGTTGAGGAGTTTTGCATCTATGTTCATCAGTGATATTAGCCTGTAGTTTTCTTTCTCTGTGGCATCTTTGTCAGGTTTTGGTATTAGGGTGATGGTGGCCTCATAGAATGAGTTTGGAAGTTTACCTTCCTCTGCAATTTTCTGGAAGAGTTTCAGTAGGATAGGTGTTAGCTCTTCTCGAAATTTTTGATAGAATTCAGCTGTGAAGCCGTCTGGACCTGGGCTTTTGTTTGCTGGAAGATTTCTGATTACAGTTTCAATTTCCATGCTTGTGATGGGTCTGTTAAGATTTTCTATTTCTTCCTGGTTCAGTTTTGGAAAGTTGTACTTTTCTAAGAATTTGTCCATTTCTTCCATGCTGTCCATTTTATTGGCAGACAACTGCTGATAGTAGTCTCTTATGATCCTTTGTATTTCTGTGTTGTCTGTTGTGATCTCTCCATTTTCATTTCTAATTTTATTGATTTGATTTTTCTCTCTTTGCTTCTTGATGAGTCTGGCTAACGGTTTGTCAATTTTATTTATCCTTTCAAAGAACCAGCTTTTGGCTTTGTTGATTTTTGCTATGGTCTCTTTTGTTTCTTTTGCATTTATTTCTGCCCTAATTTTAAAGATTTCTTTCCTCCTACTAACTACAATAATAATGAGAAAGTAGAAAAAGAAATTAAGGAAACAATTCCATTCACCATTGCAATGAAAAGAATAAAATACTTAAGAATACATCTGCCTAAAGAAACTAAAGACCTATATATAGAAAACTATAAAACACTGATGAAAGAAATCAAAGAGGACACTAATAGATGGGGAAATATACCATGTTCATGGATAGGAAGAATCAATATAGTGAATATGAGTATACTACCCAAAGCAATTTACAAACTCAATGCAATCCCTATCAAGCTACCAGCCATATTTTTCACAGAACTAGAACAAATAATTTCACAATTTGTATGGAAATACAAAAAACCTCGAATAGCCAAAGCAATCTTGAGAAAGAAGAATGGAACTGGAGGAATCAACTTGCCTGACTTCAGGCTCTACTAGAAAGCCACAGTCAGCAAGACAGACATATAGATCAATGGAACAAAATAGAAAGCCCAGAGATCAATCCACACACATATGGACACCTTATCTTTGACAAAGGAGGCAAGAATATACAATGGAGTAAAGACAATCTCTTTAACAAGCAGTGCTGGGAAAACTGGTCAACCACTTGTAAAAGAATGAAACTAGATCACTTTCTAACACCACACACAAAAATAAACTCAAAATGGATTAAAGATCTAAATGTAAGACCAGAAACTATAAAACTCCTAGAGGAGAATATAGGCAAAACAGTCTCAGACATAAATCACAGCAGGATCCTCTATGATCCACCTCCCACAATTCTGGAAATAAAAGCAAAAATAAACAAATGGGATCTAATTAAAATAAAAAGCTTCTGCACAACAAAGGAAAATATAAGCAAGGTGAATAGACAGCCTTCTGAACGGGAGAAAATAATAGCAAATGAAGCAACTGACAAACAACTAATCTCAAAAATATACAAGCAACTTATGCAGCTCAATTCCAGAGAAATAAACGACCCTATCAAAGAAATGGGCCAAAGAACTAAATAGACATTTCTCCAAAGAAGACATACGGATGGCTAACAAACACATGAAAAGATGCTCAACATCACTCATTATTAGAGAAATGCAAATCAAAACCACAATGAGGTACCACTTCACATCAGTCAGAAGGTCTGCGATCCAAAAATCTGCAAGCAATAAATGCTGGAGAGGGTGTGGAGAAAAGGGAACCCTCCTACACTATTGGTGGGAATGCAAACTAGTACAACCACTATGGAGAACAGTGTGGAGATTCCTTAAAAAATTGCAAATAGAACTGCCTTATGACCCAGCAATCCGACTGCTGGGCATACACACTGAGGAAACCAGAATTGAAAGAGACACATGTACCCCAATGTTCATCGCAGCACTGTTTATAATAGCCAGGACATGGAAACAACCTAGATGTCCATCAGCAGATGAATGGATAAGAAAGCTGTGGTACATATACACAATGGAGTATTACTCAGCCGTTAAAAAGAATTCATTTGAATCAGTTCTGATGAGATGGATGAAACTGGAGCCGATTATACAGAGTGAAGTAAGCCAGAAAGAAAAACACCAATACAGTATACTAACACATATATATGGAATTTAGAAAGATGGCAATGACGACCCTGTATGCAAGACAGCAAAAAAGACACAGATGTGTATAACGGACTTTTGGACTCAGAGGGAGAGGGAGAGGGTGGGATGATTTGGGAGAATGGCATTCTAACATGTATACTATCATGTAAGAATTGAATCGCCAGTCTATGTCTGACGCAGGATACAGCATGCTTGGGGCTGGTGCATGGGGATGACCCAGAGAGATGTTATGGGGAGGGAGGTGGGAGGGGGGTTCATGTTTGGGAACACATGTAAGAATTAAAGATTTTAAAATTTAAAAAATAAATAAATAAATATATAATAAAAATAAAAATAGGGTCTTTTTTTAAAAAGTAATAGTAGGTTATAAAAATAAAAATTAAAGGAGAAATAGAGGACTTTAAAAAAATTTTAAGTTAAAAAAAAGAAAAGAAGAAAAAGCAATCACACAACAACATCAACAACAACAACAAAAAGAATGATCATAAAAATAGTACAGATATATCTGGGACTTTCTCTGGTGTTGTGGGCAGTGTGGGGTCACTTCCAAGGTGATGCCCTCTGTTTAGCTTCTTCTGTTTGCTGGTCTCTTCAGTGTCTGATTTCCGCCCTGACACAAGGGGGGCAGTGGTGGACGCTTTTTTTTTTTTTTTTTTTTTTAGGCTCACTTGTTCAGTCGCGCTGTGGGGAGGGAGGGATGCTGCAAACAAATAACACTGGTGTGTGCTTGCAGTGTCTCAGCCACACTGGGCTTGCCCCTGCTCACAGCGCACACCACTCAGGCTCTACGTTGCTCTGCCGGGAACCGTCTGAGACCAGCCCTAGGCTGCATGCACCTCCCCGGTCTAAGCCGCTCAGGCTCGGCACTCAGGTAGCCCTCAGAGGCATTCGGTTGGGCCTGCGTTTTGCGCCCTTCCCAGGTCCGAGTAGCTCAGGTGTTTGGCGAGCACAGTCGCTGCGACTGATCGCCTTTCCCATCCCCGCTGCTCAGTGTTCTGGGTGTACCGCTGGCGCCCTTCTCAGGCGGATGATGACTGTCCAGAACCCCAAGAAGTCTTAGTTAGCAAAGAAGCCTGCTTGCAGTTTAGTAGGTAATGTCTCTCTTGGGCTGCGATTGCCCCCATCCAGCCCTTACAGCTCTGGCTGCCTGTCACCGGAGGGGGATGGTCTGCAGCTGGCTGTTTCTGTTCTGTCCTTTGTTCTGTGCACAGTCCTGGCGGTGCCTTATGTTAGAGCTTTTCGCGTGACAGCTATCCCACAGTCTGGTTTGCTAGCCCAAGTTAGTTCGCTCTGGTTATGCTCGGGGCATTCCGGCCCAATTCTTCAAAGGCACTGCAGCCCGTGCCTTCCTGCCCAGCCCCCACTTGCTAGTGGCGGATGTAGGTGTCTGCACTGCTTCTCCGCTGGGGGAGTTACTGTTGGGCTCGTAATCTCTTGGTTTTAATTATTTATTTTTCCTCCCTGTTATGTTGCCCTCTGTGCTTCCAAGGCTCGCCACAGACTCGGCAGCGACAGTGTTTCCTGGTGTTTGGAAACTTCTCTCTTCTTAAGACTCCCTTCCCAAGATGGAGCACCCTCCCTACCTCCTTTGTCTCTTTTTTTGTCTTTTATATTTTTTCCTACCTGTTTTTGAAGACAATGTTCTGCTTTTCTGGATGCCTGATGTCCTCTGCCAGCATTTAGAAGTTGTTTTGTGGAATTTATTCAGCGTTGAAATGTTCTTTTGATGAATTTGTGAGGGAGAAAGTGGTCTCCCCGTCCTATTCCTCTGCCATCTTAGGACCGCCCCCCTGAAAGAATTTTAAGAAAAAAAAAATTAGCTTCAAATATCTTGGAGTAGGAATAAATTTATGTAATATTTGAATTATTCTATACCTTTTAAATTTGAGAGAATGGCATTGAAACATGTATATTATCATATGTGAAATGTATCACCAGTCCAGGTTCAACGCATGATACAGGATGCTCAGGGCTGGTGCACTGGGACGACCCAGAGGGATGGTATGGGGAGGGAGGAGGGAGGGGGGTTCAGGATGGGGAACACGTGTATACCTGTGGTGGTTTCATGTTGCTGTATGGCAACAATACAATATTGTATAATTAGCCTCCAATTAAAATAAATTTTAAAAATAATTTTAAAAAAAGAAATTAAAATTTTATCCATGTCTTTAAAAATATGACTGGAAATCTATCACTACAGTTTAAAATACTTCTTATGAGAGTATTACATTCTTTTCCTCATACATTCTATTTCTTCATTATGTGCCCTAAATATATTTCTGATTTGGGGCTACACTAATTACAATGAACTGGAAATGTGATATTACATGGCTAGGTTTCCTTATGTAAAAAGAATATGATAGGATATATTCTTACAAATATACCAGCCACTAAACCCCAGAGATAAGAGTCCCTTGGGGGATGCTTGCTTTTTATATCTGTAGGCATAAAATAATTGAACCGAGAACAGAAGTCACATTCACTTAAACCTGCTTCTTCTTCATGCCAAGATGAAAAGATACAACTGATTCATTTTTATTCTTAAGGTGATGAGAACAAGGAGGAAGGTGAGTTTCACAATTACAGTGCTCATGTTGTATAGGTATTAAAATAAACAGGTTTTAAATTAACTCCTGGTTTTCCCACAAGCTGAAGGTCCAGGCCACCAAGACACAAGAAGGAAGAGGAGAGCCTGTGGACACCTATCTCAGACTCAGACTCCTTATCTGACTAGCCTAGGGTCTAATGTGTGAATTAACCTCTGAAGTCATCAGCCTCTAAAGTAGGATTTACAATACTAGAAATATTTTTACACACAATGGACAATGCAAAAAATGTCTTATTTAATTTGCATGGCCATCTTTAGAAGTATTTATTATTTTTTATAGATTAAAACATGAAACTCAGAGATTCTCTGCTGAGTCTAACGTTACACTGTGTTAGAGGTAGTATTGAAACAAAATATATTTGACTCATGATTCAGTGTTCTTTCTGCCACTCTGTGTTAATGGTTTCCTTCTTTAAAGGGAGGCAATTTTTAAAAATCAAATCCAATTTTTTTTAATTATATTCTAGACCTGTGCTGTTCAATGCTATGGCCACTAGCTGCATGTGGCCACTGAGCATTTGAAATGTAGTGTGATTTGAGGTGTATTGTTAAGTCAATCAGTGTTAGTCACTCATGGACTTTTCGACCCCATGGACTATAGCCTACCAGGCTCCTCTGTCTAGGCAAGAACGCTGGAGTGAGTTGCCATTCCCATCTCCAGGGGATCTTGCCAACTCAGAAATCAAACCCGGGTCTGCTGCATTGCAGGTAGATTCCTTAGCATCTGGGCCACATTATAAATTTCAAAGATTTATACAAAAAATATTAAATACCTCATAAGAATTTTTATATCATTGCATTAAATGTAATTTTTTGCATATATTAAATATAGTAGTAAATTTACTTTAGCTATTTGCTTTTGTTTTGTAAAAAAAAAAGGGGGGGGGCTTCTAGGACATTATATTAAGAAGTCACCCTTGTGACTGCATTATCTTTCTATCGAGCAATGCTGATCTAGACTTTACCTTTGAAAAAATACTATCAATTGCCATAGTTTTAATAGCACAGTATGGTACATGGAAATGTTTATAAACTTACCTTTTGATTTGCTAAACTGAAAAAAAAATTGTTAAATTGCTTTGAATCCAAAATTTACATAAGACCTGAATCAGCTGAGTCGTGTAGATCATTTCAAGGGGGGTCAAACCTACAACATAAAAAACTTTAACCCAGGCCTAGTAGAATTTTACTGCTTCAGTTCAGTTCAGCTGCTCAGTCATGTCCGACTCTTTGTGACCCCATGAATCGCAGCACGCCAGGCCTCCCTGTCCATCACCAACCCCTGGAGTTCACTCAGACTCACGTCCATCAAGTCAGTGATGCCATCCAGCCATCTCATCCTTGGTTGTCCCCTTCTCCTCCTCTCCCCAATCCCTCCCAGCATCAGAGTCTTTTCCAATAAGTCAACTCTTCACATGAGTAGTAATGGTTAAATAAAGTCAATGCTGGTTAGCATTATTCATTTTTATGTAGATTAAGATGTAATCTGTATAAAAATTCTTCCTACAAACAAAACATCCCAATTCTATGTGTTGTAATAAGCCATTGGAATGCTTATTACACTGCCATGGAATCTCTGAGACTATGTAAAGGTGAAAAAACACTGAAATGTAAAATGGTGCAGCTCTATCCTCCATCCAAAAGGCCCTTCTTGAGAGGATGTTTTCAAGAATGTACTTTAAATGATCCTATAATGCTTTCTGGCACAGAAAAGAAGCAGAGAGAGGTTCGGAGGAGAAAATATGAACAAAGTGAAATGGTTCCAGCTCTAGGAGACAGGAACCTAGAATAGCACCTCTCCAATTTTAATGTGCTCACACATCACATGGGGATCTTGATAAAATGCAGATCCTGACTCAGTTGGTATGGCTTAGGACCTGAGACCGTGCAACAGATCCCCAGTGGTATTAGTGATGTTCCATGTTCAGTAATAAGGACCCACGGCACAGAAATGTTTGGGAAAGAGCAAAGACAGGACAGAGAAGTGAACGGGCTTGAGTAGAGGGAAGACAGGTGCAGAGCCCTGGCACAGAGCAAGGAACATGGGCAGAATGGCAGGCATTTCACTGTGATCGAGAGCCCAGTAAAAATCAGAGGGCATGTGGGAGAATTAGACACATGAGGAGAGAGGTTAGTGAGTTTGTGACACTCAGGGCATTCTGAAGGCATGCTTGGAAAGACCTTATAGGCAAAAAGCTGAGCACTGGGTCTTCTTGAACATTCCTTTTCTATTTCTGTTAGGCTACACCTGTGTGTTAGTTAGCAAGAATTGAAGGGAAAGGAGGACTCACGGGTGTTTTAGCATCAGACTCAGGGCAACTGGACAATCTCTCTTCTGCACACGGTTCACCTGTCTCCATCCCTCAGGACAGGAAAAGAAGAGCAGATGCAAAAGTCACGTGTTCTATAAAATCTGGCCACCTTGCTCAGAGGACAGCTGTTCAGTGTTAGGAAGCTCCTTTGTTTTAAACAGATTTGGGGATGCATGTGACCAAAGGAAGTGTGCTCTGTCCTAATATGGCAGGAATGGATGGAGGTAAGAGACATAAGAGTTTCTTTAAGAGCCAGGGAGAAAAGCAGATCTGTGCCTGGCAGGTTGAGAAGATGATAGACCAGATGTCTGAGCATTGCACTGTATAACCTCTAGGTGGATAGAAGACTGCTCAGACTGTGCAGCCCAACACCAAAAGGAAACTGGTCTGATTTTTCAGAGATAAGGACTTTGTTGACCCCAGGACAGGCATCTCCAAGTCGAGTGCCCTCTTTGCCTCTCTCTGGGGGAAGTGTGAGTGAAAGACAGGAAGCAAACCAAAATCCCCAAGTGGCAGCACTAGCAGTGGTGTGTTGTCTTATTCAGTAACCTTGGTGATACAGGTAGGCTTAGCTCAGAGGATTGACAGAGGTTCACAAGGCAGAAACATTTGCAGGAGTGCTGCCATTCCACCATCATCGAGCTTTACTGAAGTATTAGAAGAATATGCTTTCTACCTGGAAATCAGCTTGTGATTAGATTACCATAGAATAGCAGAAATGAAAATACAGTTTCCTGAAACATGTTCTGAGCCACACTGGAGCTACAATATGATTGTTTTAAAGTGGAAAGGGGTTCTATCATCAATTTAGTTTGGAAAAAATTGCTTGTTGTAGAGCTATCCCAGAGAATCTGAAGTAGTCTTAGTTACAAAACATGTTTAACTTTATGTAATTCTGCAAGTCTGAAACCAGTATGACCCTAACATACTTATTTCATGTACACCCTGGAATTAATACTCTTAAACATCCTTGAAAACCTTGATGTGGACATTATAATTAATTTTAACAATAAATACCTTCTCTATAAGAAATCCTGGAGGGAGTTTCAGCCCTAGGCAACTATGTTATTAGCAGAAGTATTTTCTAAGCACATAGCTCTTCTTTATGTGCCTTTTCAACTGGTTTGCTTTAGAAAAACTCTCCAATGTTCTTTAGCATTAGACTTATTTTTAGTGCTGAAGTTAAGGGTTCTATACTTTGCCAAAAGAATTTGAGACAGTAAGGAAGATGTGAAAATTTATGTATGATTCCTAAAATCTATGGGGGCTTCCGCAGTGATTCAGCAGGTATAGAACCCTCCTGCAATGCAGAAGACGCAGGTTTGATCCTTGGGTCAGGAACATCCCCTGGAGGAGAGCATGGCAACCCACTCCAGTATTCTTGTTGGCAAAATCATATGGACAGAGGAGCATGGGAGGCTACGGTCCATGGTGTCGCAGAGAGTCAGACACAACTGAAGCTCCTGAGCACACAGAATCTACAGGGAGAGGATACTTACTCTGTTTTATCTGAGACCTGACTTTTGATGGGTCTCTACCCATCAGTGGAAGCACAGGCTTAGTGCCAAAGGGTAAGAAAACCGAGGTTCAGTGTTTTCACAGAGAGAATATCTGGATTGTGAAGAACTGGAGAGGGACTGGGACTGCCTGTCTAATTTGGCTCTTATCGCCTCTCTAATTTGACTCTTCTCCTTATCTCCACAGAGTTCTCAGGGGAGAATGGGTGTAAGAAATCAATCCACAGTGACTGAGTTTCTTTTAGCAGGATTAACTGACCAACCAGAGCTTCAGCTGCCTTTCTTCTGCCTCTTCTTAGGGATTTATGTAGTCACAGCAATGGGAAACCTCGGCATGATCTCGATAATCAGGTTGAGTTCTCAACTCCACAAGCCCATGTACTATTTCCTTAGTCATTTGTCTTTTATAGATTTCTGCTATTCTTCTGTCATTACCCCCAAAATGCTGGCAGGGTTTTTAGGCAGAGATAAAGCTATATCCTATTCTGGATGTATGACCCAGCTGTTTTTCTTCTGTATTTTCATCATTTCTGAGTGCTACATGCTGGCAGCAATGGCCTATGACCGCTATGTCGCCATTTGCAACCCCCTGTTCTACAATGTCATCATGTCCCCCAGGGTCTGTTCTCTGCTGGTGGCTGCTGTCTTCTCAGTAGGTTTTACTGATGCTATGATTCATGGTGGCTTTATGTTAAGGTTGACTTTCTGTGAATCAAACATCATTAAACATTATTTCTGTGACATCGTTCCTCTCATTAAACTCTCCTGTTCCAGCACTTATATTGATGAGCTTTTGATTTTTGTCATCGGAGGATTTAACATGGTAGCCACCAGCATGACCATCATCACGTCATATGCTTTTATCCTCTCCAGCATCTTCTGCATCCACTCTAAAGAAGGTCGGTCCAAAGCCTTCAGCACCTGCAGCTCCCACTTGACAGCTGTTCTTGTATTTTATGGATCTCTCATGTCCATGTATCTCAAACCTACTTCCAGCAGTTCACTCACCCAGGAGAAAGTGTCCTCAGTATTTTATACCAATGTGATTCCCATGTTGAATCCCCTGATATATAGTCTGAGGAACAAGGAAGTAAAAAACTCATTGATGAAACTCTTAAGAAGAAAAATATCTTCATAATGAAAATATTTTAAAAAAATTTATTGGGGTATAGTTGTTTTACCATATTGTATTGATTTTGGCTGTACAAAGTGAATCAGCTGTATGTTTACATATATCCCCTCCCTCTTGGATCTCCCTCTCACTCCCCATCCCACCCATATTAAGATTTATTTATGTATTCATAATCACATATGCTTGCTTGTATTTATGTCCTGAGTCTTTAAAAATAATTTGAAAGAAGTAAAGTGGTTTTTCCAGTAGTCATGTATGGATATGAGAGTTGGACCATAAAGAAGTTCAGTTCAGTCGCTCAGTCATGTCCGACTCTTTGCAACCCCATGAACTGCAGCACACCAGGCCTCCCTGTCCATCACCAACTCCCGGAGTTTACTCAAACTCATGTCCATTGAGTTAGTGATGCCATTCAACCATCTCATCCTCTGTTGTCCCCTTCTCCTCCCACCTTCAATCTTTCCCAGCATCAGGGTCTTTTCAAATGAGTCAGTTCTTCACATCAGGTGGCCAGAGTATCAGAGTTTCAGCTTCAACATCAGTCCTTCCAATGAATATTCAGGACTGATTTCCTTTAGGATGGACTGGTTGGATCTCCTTGCAGTCCAAGGGACTCTCAAGAGTCTTCTCTAACACCACAGTTCAAAAGCATCAATTCTTCAGCAGCTGGAGGGGCCAAGAGGAGATACCCCACATCCACGGTCAAAGAAACCCCAGTAAGATGGTAGGCACTGGAGCAGCTGTGAGGAGATACCCCTCGTCCAAGGGCAAAGGAGAAGCCCCAGCAAGATGGTAGGAGGGGTGAATTCGAGTTTAGAATCAAGCCCCATTCCCGCCAGAGATGCTCAGAGAGCTCAAATAAACCTTGTGTGCACCAGGACCCAGGGACCCCACAGAGACTGAGACAGACTGTGTTTGAGCATCTCCTATGGAGATACAGGTCGGTGGTGGTCTGCTGCAGGGACAGGGGCTCTGGGTGCAGCAAACTTGGGTATGACATAAGCTCTTTTGGAGGAGGTCACCATTAATCCCACTATACAGCTGCTAGAATTTACATAGAACTGGGAAATAGACTCTTGGAGGGCACAACAGAACCTTGTGCACCAGGACCCAGGAGAAAAGAGCAGTGACCCCACAGGATACTGTCCCGGACCGTAAAGAAGGCTGAACGCCAAAGAATTGATGCTTTTGAACTGTGGTGTTGGAGAAGACTTTTGAGAAGAGTCCCTTGGACAGCAAGGAGATCAATCCTAAAGAAAATCAGTCCTGAATATTCATTGGAAGGACTGATGGTGAAGATGAAGCTCCAATCCTTTGGCCATCTGATGCAAAGAGCCAACTCATTGGAAAAGACCCTGATGCTGGGAAAGATTGAAGGCAGGAGGACAAGGGGATGACAGAGAATGAGATGGTTGGATGGCATCACCAGTTCAATTGACATGAGACTGAGCAACCTTTGGGAGATTGTGAAGGACAGGGAAGCCTGGTGTGCTGCAGTTCATGGGGTTGAAAAGAGTCGGTCACAGCTTAGTGACTGAACAACAAAGATTATATGTATATATATGGTATTATATACATTCAGATTACTAAATATATTTACACACAAGACTAATAAAAGGTAAAATCAGCATAAAAGTAAGAAGTAGCAAATATTTTCAACTTAAAGTTTAATATCATTCCTGTGATTTAAACTCAATTCCTATCCTTTAGAAATTCAGTTCCTTGAATCTAAGCAGAAAGAAATAAAATCTTGAAATATTGTATAGTTATATCAGAAACAAAAACACACTCAATTCTTTTAGTATGACAAAGTCTTTCCTCTTATTTATTTTATTCAAAAGAGATTTTTTTAATAGAAATCTGCACAGGAAACATTGAACAGTATGGTAAAAATCATTACAACAACTTTGTAATAAATGAGGAAGAACTTTAATTTTAATAACTGGCTTATAAAAGGCCAGTATTAAATCAAAATGCAATTTAGTGAAGAAGATTGAGCAAAAGGCAAAACTAATACAGTCCCAGTATTTGGTCTCTGGTGATCAAAGGATAAAATTTAGAATCTAGATTAGGAGATTATACCTTTACAGACATACCTAAACATCCTGCTTTTTCCTGTGTGACCAGTACATATGCAATATTTTACAACTTTATTTGAGTTGTTTTTTTCTTTCTAGGCTGTAAACCAGATGCCTTTAATTTCTTCCTTAGAAAATATTTGAATTAAACATAATGAAAAAGTTTGTGGTTTTCACTAATAAACTCTTATATAGTAAACCAAGATAATGCACTGTATGGGGGAAAACGTGTAGAATTTCTGATCTTTTAAACTTCTTAAGGTGTGTTTTATGGTCCAGAATGTAGTCTATCTTGAAGAAAGTTCTATGTGAGCCTCAGAAGAATGTGTATTTTTCTGCTTGGGGTTGAAATAGTCTGTAGATGTAAATTACACCTGGTTGATTAGTGGTGCTATTGAGTTCAACTATATACTTTTTCTGGCTTGTTGGATTGCTTCATTTCTCATAGAGGGTTTTTTAATTCTTCAACTAAAATAGTGGACTCATCTATATCTCCTTGCAGTCCTATTGGTTTCTGCCTCACATATTTTGACACTCTGCTGTTGTAGATAGGCACATACACAATAACAATTGTTATGTATTCTTTAGGTTTGACCCCTTTATGATTATGTAAATCTCCTCTTTATCTTGTCACTCTTGGTTGAAATATCCTGTATATTAGTTGAATCAAACTATTAATTGTATTATTCAAATCTTATTTATTGTTACTATTTGCTTGGTCTGCTTTTTATTACTTTAAGAAGCCATCTTATCTCTTAAGTATTATTTAACTTCCCTCTACAAATATGAATTTGTCTGTTTCTCCTACAAGCACTGCCAGCATTTGCTTTGTATATTCTGATGTCATAGTTTTGGTAGGTACAGATTTAGAATTCTTATATTTCAGAATATTCCAGTATAGCTCTTGTCATAAAGTCTAGTTTAACATTAACATAGCTACACTTGCTTTTTTTCTTAAAGTTTGCATTATATATCTTTTTCAGTTCTTTCACTTTCAACAAGCCTGTGCCTCATATTTAAGGTCTCTTGTAGCTGTGTATAGTTGGGATTTGTATCCAATCTGAAAATTTAAATTTTTAATTAGAAAATCAAACATATTTACATGTAATATCATCACATATTGACATATGTATGTCCTTAATTCCATTTCACATTATTATGATGATGAGTTTTATTATAAATATATTTAAAACTTTATGAAACCACTATAATTATTTTGTAAAGTCTAAATTAATTCACATTGCTCATATATTTAATTTCTATGTTGTTCTTAATTTCTTTCTGCATATCTAAACTTCTATTGTTCAATGTCAATAATAATCTTTAGTTTTTTATGCAGATGTGCTGACAATAAACATGTTCAGGTTACTTTTTATTTGAAAATATTAATATCTCTATTTCATTTTTTTGATGAATTTTGGGGGGGAGCTTGTCCTCTAAGTTGGCAGTTGCTTTTCAATAGCACAGGAGTCAATTTGATTATGTTATGATACATTAATAAACAACCCCCCAGATTTCATTGGCTAACAAAAAATAATATTTAGAGACTTCCCTTGTGGTCCAGTGGTTAAGGCTCCAAGCTTCCAATTTGGGGGGCATGGGTTCCATTTTCAACTGGGGAGTAAGATCCCACATGCCACACAGTGCAGCCAAAAGATAGACAAAGAAAGAAGATGTGTTTCTCGACCACACTGCACGTTACTGTCTCCCTATGTGCTTTGTCTCTGCCCTACATGTGCCCTTATTCTGGATTCAGGAGAAAGCAGCAGCCCCTTCTTGGGACATGCCAATCTGTGACAGAGGGAACAGAGCAATAGCTCAAACTTTAGCGCAAGCCTTGAGCACTGCAGGTCCATTCATCTGCCATTTTCTAAAGCATGTCACAAGGCCAGCGTGAGAATGGGATGTGTAAGTGGAGACATGCAATCATTCTATAAAGAAAAGGGGTGCAAAGTGATTGAGAACAATAATGCAATTACCAAAGCTGGTTTGTGTTGCCTTGTGTATCCCTTTTCTTTCCCTTTATTTTTCAATCACAATTTCTATTTTAGATGTGTCTCCAGTAATTAAAATGTAGTTGGATTTTTTTTTAACTAATCCAACAATTTCTGACTTTTAATAGGTAGAAATGTCAAAGTGTCTAGGCTTTGACAGAGGGAAATGGATGAGTCCCAGAAACTAAGCATTTGATGTGAGCTAAATGGAGTAGACAAGAGATACAATACAAAAAATAAAAACACATGCAAGAATCCACTGGCTGAGAGTAATGCCACATGGACACCTCTCTATTCCAAGTCTGGCCTCTTTGGATGGTTTCTACCCACTTTTAGAGATTACATTTGATCAATCTAGAAAATGCCTGTGCTCACTTAAAGGCACCTAAACTTACTCCAAATCACAACCTAAGGATTTTTAGGCTTATTTAAGGATGAGGTATACACAAAGATGCTTCACAGGTGGCTCAGTGGTAAAGAATCAGCCTGCTAATGCAGGAGATGCAAGAGACACATGTCCAATCCCTGGGTTGGGAAGATCCCCTGGAGTAGGAAATGATAACACACTCAAGCATCCTTGGCTTAGACTATTCCATGAACAGGAAAACCTGTAGGGCTACAGTCCATGAGGTCACAAAGAATTAAACATGACAATATGTATGCATAGCCGAAAATAATAAATGAAGACAAAGTCACCCTTTACAGGTCTTGGCAAGAACGAAAAAGTTTTCTTCCATTTTAACACAGAAAGAAGGGCACACTTATCATTTTGATTTTCAGAGCATTGGAAGTACCATCATTGCCCCATTCCTGGGAAAGGAAAGTCTGGCATTATTTTGTCAATTATTTGAAAACATCAAAATTACTCAGCCTTTAAAGAGAATGAAATAATGCCATTTGCAGCAACATGGATGGACCCAGAGATTGTCGTACTGAGTGAAATAAGCCAGACAGAGATGGAGAAATACCGTATGTCATCCCTTTTAAGTAGAATCTTAAAAGAAAGAACACAAATGAACTTACCAAACAGAAAGAGACTCACAGACTTAGCGAACTTATGGTTGCGAAGGGGAGGGAAAGGAACACTTAGGGAGTTTGGGATGGACATGTACACACTGCTGTATTTAAAGGACCTCCTGTATAGCACAAAGAACTCTGCTCAGCAGTTATGTGGCAACCTGGATGGGAGGGGAGTTTGGGGGAGAATGGATACATGTATATGTATGGCTGAGGCCTTTCCCTGTTCACTTAAAACTATCAAAACATTGTTAATTGGGATTACCCCAATACAAAATGGAAAGTTTAAAAAAACAAATTTTTTTAACATCTCTGTGTGGCTTACGGGATCTCAGTTCCCCAACAAGGGACTGAATCCAGGCCATGGCAGTGAAAATTTGGAATCCTCACCACTAAGCCACTAGGGGACTCCCTCAAAAGTTTTCTGGGTTTCAATTTCTCTGAAACTCTAAAGCAGGCCACCAAACTTTTATTAACTGAATAAAGCAAAAATATGGTGTAATTCCCCTAGAGTCCTCAACATGTGTATTTGGCATCTCCAACTAAATTTGTAATTGTAATTAATTTTCAGGGTTAAAAGTCTTTGATTATCCTAATAGTAATTAACCTCTTTTATCTCATATGCCCAAGAGTCATTCTCAATTAAATTCTTAAGAGCAAGCAAGAGTTTCAAATATCACAGCTTATTCATGGCCTATTTTCACAGAGAAAAGGACACATCACATCTTAGATGCAAGAAGAAAATGTTCAAAGTTCCATTTATCTTATAAAGGATTCGGAGTTTCAGAATAAACACATGAAAACAACTGGTAAGCAGATTTAAAGTCAAAGTAATGATGGATTTTGTGACAGAGCTTAACAAAGCTGTAATAGGCAATCCACAGTAGGTCTCAGGCTAGAAAAATAGTTGAAAGGAATGTTTATATTTAGCCCTTGGTAGAACTGTGTGTGTGTGCTCAGTCATGTCCAACTTTTTGTAACTCCATGGACTACAGCCCACCAGGCTCCCCTGTCCATGGAATTCTCCAGGCAAGAACTGAAGTGGGTAGCCATTCCCTTCTCCAAGGCATCTTCTTGATCCAGGGATTGAACCCAGGTCACCTGCACTGCAGGCAGATTCTTTATCATCTGAGCCACCAGAGGTTGCTTTGGTAGAACTATCTCATCCTAAATATCCCTTCCAATGCTAAGACTTTTCTGAATCTAAAATGTTCCAGTTACTCAATTACTCAAAGTAGTAACAAAAGAGGAAACAGACAAAACAGGCTCCATCCTGAAAGCAGGACTCCATCTTGGGCTAGACTGTGGACTTTGAGCTATAGGCCCAATATCTGTGGAAATGACATACCAACTGGAAAACCAGGTCCCAGGAAGGAAGAGCCCCACGGCTCGTACCTAGACTCTCCATTGCCTAAAAGAATACCCTGATTATCTGTGTAACAGAATAGAATCATCATTCTATAATGCTTATTGGGGGTATGACCACAGGCCTATTGATAATTGTCCGCTGTTAAATACCTAGGCTTAAGGCATATGAATCACGGGTTAGCTTTGATTGTATCTTTCTTTTCATTTGTTCAGACTGGTTTCAGGGAATTTGGGGAGGTGGCTTTGGCCACGTACACTTAGGGTATATAAGGTTTTCACAAAAACTGGTTGGGGTCCTTGGCTAAGAGGAGACTCTTCCTTGGACCCACCGGTGTAATAATCTGCACTCCACTATCCTCATTGTCCATCTGAGTGAGTTTCCCGGAATGCATGGCTACAACAGTAAGAACAACATTCCCAAATATGGAACATAGCAATGAGGGTAACATTTTTGCATTAACTAAACTAGGGAAGTGAGTCTTGATCCAGGCTTATGTAACACATCATTTAGACCATAACTAGGGCTTCTCTGACTTCTTTTCCCTCTGTACAAAAGTGGGAATAAGAATCCAGATTGTGACTTTTACTAAAGAATGCATCTTTGGATCAGACAGAACTGGAACTGAATCTGGCTTTGTCACACAGTGACTATGTGACAGGAAAATTATTTAAATTTTGTAAATTTTAAGTTTTTCATGTGCAAAATGTGAATCACAATATCTATTCCCTACTTCAACAGATTGCCAAACATACATGTATAAAATAGCAAAACCTTGAAACAGATTAAAACAGCTACTGACAAAATGCAAGAAAAATATGACACATTCAACATCAATTATAGGGATGATTTAATAGTCACCTATCAGAAATTAATAGATCAAAACAAAAGATGATGTGGAAACAAACACTGCAAACCTAAAAATCAGCAAGAAAATTTTGTATCTAAGTAGGCGATACACTTTTTGTTTTGTTGCTGTTGTGGTTGTTCAGTCAGGTCCAACTCCTTGCAGACCCAAGGATTGCAGCACACAAGCTCCTCTGTCCTCCACTGTCTCCCAGAGTTTGCTTAAGTTCATGTCTATTGAGTCAAGTGATGCTATCTAACATCTCATCCCCTGCCACTCCCTTCTCACATTCTTTTTTAAAGCACTTAGCATATAATGACCAGGAACTCAGTGTATGTTAAGTAATATCACAGCTACCCCTCATGGCTCAGTGGCAAAGAATCCACCTGCACTGCAGGAGATGAGGGTTTGATCCCTGGATCAGGAAGATCCCCTGGAGAAGGAAATTGCAACCCACTCCAGTATTCTTGCCTGAGAACTCCCTTGGACAGAGGAGTCTGCTGGGCTACAGTCCATGGGATCGCAAAGAGTCAGACACAACCTAGCGACTAAACAACAACAAAAATCAGAGTTATTACCTAAAATTTAAAAATAGAAATGAAGGCCTTTTGAGAAGAGTGACTTCACCTCTATAACACTGACTATACAGTACTGAGACCAACTGGTGAAAGTTCCTGGGGAAAAAGGTTTTACCTCAAGTTAATAGAGAATTTCTAAGAGTTAGAGATGATCGAATATGAAACAAGATACATGAATATGCAACTTGCGTGTTTTCCACAAATAAGGATTCTAAGCACAGATAGTTTGACTTTTTGGAGAGGAAGATATGGCAGGCTTGGACAAGTAGCCCCTGGACTGTGAAGCTTTCCAAGAAACTCAGAGCAAGAAAATAGTGCATCATACAGCATTGAGAAGGAATCAAACAAATACAATTCTGAAAAGTTAAGGTTCTTCCTATGTCTAAATATACAAAACACATACTGAGAATTATGGGGTCAGTTTTGAATTGCCCACAGGGTATATGAATGTGTGTGTTTATCTTCCATTTTATTATGTGGTAGAAGCATATGCTGGAAGAAACATGACTTGCAAGGTTAAATAGCTTTAGGGTCTTTACACTATCAAAAATTTTATTATAGACAGAAGTCAGGCAGATGCAGTACAAATCTGAGTTTTCACATCTCCACTTCATATCAATATTTTCCAATTTTTATTACTCATGGAAGGGCTTCCCTGGTGGCTCAGTCAGTAAAAAAAACAAAAACAAAAATGTCTGTCAATGCAGGAGACGTGGGTTCGATCCCTGGGTCAGGAAGATCCCCTGGAGAAGGAAATGGCAATCCACTCCAGTATTCTTGTCTGGGAAATTCCATGAACATGAACAAAGGAGCCTGCCAGGCTACAGTTCATGGGAGTCACAAAAGAGTTGGACATGACTTAGCAACTAAACAGCAACAATATATTGTGCCAGGTTTTAGTTGTGACGTGTGGGATCTAGTTCTCTGAACAGAGATGAACCTGGACCCCTTCCAATGGGAGCAAGGGAGTCTCAGCCACTGGACCACCAGGAAAGTCCCTATTTTTTCATTCTTGAATTGTATGATCAAAATAAGTTGAGTGATTTTCAGTTAGTTATATATTTCAGCTAGTTTGAATAAATTTGGGTTTAAGGAAGGAAATAAGGAGAAAAGAAATATATCAAATAAAAATCAAAGAGTTAAAGAATTCACAGAGTTGCTGTTTTGGGGGGCTTTTTTCCCTAGCCCATCAATTACATAGATGAAAACTGAGGCCAAGGGATTTCCCCAGAGCCACATAATAGAGTCACAGACAGGACTAGAACCCTCTCCCTCTTGAACATTCTCTTTTACATCTAGCAAAATCATAAAACATTTGAAAGACATCGTAAACTGTTCTAACCTGCTTTGTTTCTTCTCCTTCCACACAGAAATGTCCACAAGAAACCAGACCACCATCACTGAATTTATGCTTATCTCTTTCCCTGCTGTCCAGGGGCTTCAGACTTGCTTTTTGTCATTCTCCTGCTAGTTTATACGCTCACCATAACAGGAAACATTGTCATCATTTCCTTAATATGGACTGATAATCGTCTCCAAACACCAATGTACTTCTTCCTCAGTAATCTGTCATTTTTGGACATTTTATTCACAACTACTATTACCCCAAAGTTGCTAGCTTGCCTCTTAGAGGAGGAGAAAACCATATCTCTTACAGGCTGCATCAGCCAAACATATTTCTACTTCTTCCTGGGGACCGTGGAATTCATCCTGCTGGTGGTGATGTCCTTTGACCGCTATGTGGCCATCTGTAACCCCCTGCACTACACCATCATCATGAACAGCAGGCTGTGTCTCCTGCTGGTTCTGGGCTGCTGGGTGGGGGCCTTCCTGTCGGTGCTCTGCCCAACTATTGTGGTGTCCAGGCTGCCATACTGCACTGCAGAAATTAGTCATTTCTTCTGCGACATTGCCCCTTTGCTTCAGGCGGCCTGCACAGACACTCATTTCATTGAAAAGGTAAGCTTCCTCTTGTCTTCTCTCATCCTCCTGACCTCGCTGGTGCTCACCACTGTGTCCTACACCTACATCATCTCGACCATCCTGCACATCCCCTCGGCCCAAGGACGTCAGAAAGCTTTCTCCACCTGTGCTTCTCACATCACTGTCGTCTCCATTGCCTACGGGAGCAACATCTTTGTGTATGTGAGACCTAATCAGAACCACTCCCTGGAATTTGACAAGATAGCCACTGTCCTCATTACCGTAGTGACTCCTCTTCTGAACCCCTTCATTTACAGCTTGAGGAACGAAAAGGTAAAGGAAGTCTTGAGAGAGTCAGTCAGCAGGATAGTTCAACCGCATTCCAAAGGAACATGACACCCAGCGGTCTCAGGACACCTAAGACATGCTTCCTCTATATGTCACTTTGCTCTGCGTGAAGAATGACACAGGATCATGACCGAAGTCTCGAATCTATAGGCAGGATGAGAAAGCATCGCACATCACCAAGAGTCAAGCGTCATGATCTCGCTATGGAAAATCGGGAAGAAATAAGGACTCTTTGGCTCCTTAGTCCTTGGAGTATTTTGCATAAATTAATGTAGAAAGGCAGAAACATTCCAGACTCTGAGTTCTAAGAGCTGATGTCTAACATTTGTTCAGGCACTAATTTCAATGGACTTCAGTAAGTTACTTCTTTAAGCTGCCAGTTGCTCATCTGTAAAATGGAGGCAAGAACTTCTGCTCTGTTTATCTTACTGGGCACTTGTGGCTACAAAATGAGATGATTTCCCTAAAAGTAAAATTGCTTACACATGGAGAGATTGTGGATATAGAAAAGGAAGCTTTCATCAGCCCTGAGATGCTAGAAGTTCTGACCCTGTTGCTGAATATCTTAGAAGATAAGAAGCCCAAGGGGCTCAACAAATAAATGTAATCTTATGAATCGAAGTCAGATTTGTCCTAGAGAAGGGAGCCTCACACTGCCACTGTAAGGAGGATTATATGAATAATAACATTTAAGAAAAAAAAATCAGTCCTTGACCCAGAACTCATCTGACGTTCACAAATAGGTCTCAGTGTTACTGCAAACTTATACAATGCTTACATATCATCATGCTTTTCATTTGTTGGACAAAAGCTGACGAAACATCTATTTCACACAAGGTCACTGTGCAATACAAAATACTAAACATCCTCCTTTGTTGCCAAATGAAATGACTGCTACCTCTTTACCAATTACATCTTTTACAAACCAATTACATACCAATTACATCTCACTCTGTCTACCTTCATTGCAGAAAAGATTTACTGAGCTACCCAACCCTAGAATTGCCACATCTTTCTGATAACACCCAATCCAGAACAAGCCCCCACTTCCCTAGGTTCATTGTTTCACTGAGACATTCCACATTCTCCGAAGTGTGAGTTCTTTCTCATACAGTGAATAATAACCCCAAATTTTTCAACTATCGATGGAGCCTGTCAGTCTTTTTTACATTTTTATTGGAGTAGAGTTGATTTACAATGTGTTAGTTTCAGGTGTACAGCAAAATGACTTCGTTATATGTATACATATTGTTATTGTTTAGTCGCTCAGTCGTGTCCAACTCTCTACAGTCCCACAGACTGTAGCCCACCAGGATCCCTTGTCCGTGGGATTTTCCAGGCAAGAATACTGGAGTGGGTTGCCATGCCGTCCTCCAGGGGATCTACCAGACCCAGGAATCAAACCCTCCTCTCCTGCATTGGCAGGGGGATTCTTTACCACTGAGCCACAAGGGAAGTCACATATATATATATCCACTCTTTTTTAGATTCTTTCTCCGTATAGGCCATCACAGACTATTGGCTATAGGCCATTTAAGGCATCATAATATGCAGATTGTATTAATTATGTTTTTGTATACCTCAATAAAAGGAATATAAAACTGGGTTTTGTTTACACATAAAATTAGTTTTATTCTCTGTTATCAATAATACCTATGTTATTAAATCCCTGGCTTAAAGAATCCATTTAGGTACTGTTCACTCAGAGCATGTAAACAGAAGTGAGCAGAGTCATTATCTGCTTATGAGTTTGATGCCAAAGGTCCGTGAGAGCACCAGTTACCAGAACACTTTTAACCCGTCTGGTATGAAAAGATAATAGATCTAATAGGGAACTGCAGATAAATTTGTGCAATATACTGAATACTGAATACTCTATCATCAGAAAAGCCCTATTTTTATTTTTATTACTTCTTCCTCAAATCCTATTTAGATTTTTATTTCTGCTTTGGAGCTGCCCACTTTTTAAATCCTATTATATTTTGCTTGTACTCTACACCCAAAGAGATCTGGTGGAATTCATTATGAATTTACTAAACAGCTCCTATTTACTAGATTTTCTCATGCAATTTTGTGATAATTGGAAATATAAAGTTATATAAGGCCTTGCCAGTTATAAAAGCAATCATTTTTAAATATCCTTTCTTCCTATGTTTCCCTCTATATTTTCAACATTTCATCATTGTTCTAGGAGAGCTATTAGACAATTACCCCAAATCTCTTAGAGATCACTTCTTGAAACACAAGCTTCTATCCTGTACACTAAAAGTCTGAGTTGAAATTATTTAGTTGTTGTTGTTGTTGTTGTTGTTGTTGTTCAGTCGCTAAGTCATGTCCAACTCTTTACGTCCCCATGGACTGCAGCACACCAGGCTTCCCTGTCCTTCACCATCTCCCAGAGTTTGCTCAAACTCATGTCCATTGAGTCAGTGACAACATCCAACCACCTCACCCTCTGTCATCCCCTTCTCCTCCTGCCCTCAATCTTTCCCAGCATCAGGGTCTTTTCCAATGAGTCAGCTCTTCACATCAGGTTGCCAAAATACTGGAGCTTCAGCTTCAGCATCAGTCCTTCCAATGAATATGCAGGGTAGATTTCCTTTAGGATTGACTGGTTTGATCTCCTTGCAGACCAAGGGACTCTCAAGAGTCTTCCCAAGCACCACAGTTCAAAAGCATCAATTTTTTGGCTCTCAGCCTTCTTTATGGTCCGACTCTCACATCCATATATGACTACTGAAAAAAAGCAATAGCTTTGACTACATGGATTTTGTCAGCAAAGTACTGTCTCTGCTTTGTAATACACTGTCTAGGTCTGCCACACCTTTTCTTCCAAGGAGCTAACATCTTTTCGTTTGGTGGTTGCAGACACCATCCACAATGATTTTGGAGCCCAAGAAAATAAAATACTGCCACTGCTTCCACTTCTTCCCCGTCTATTTGCCATAAAGTGATAGGACCAGATGTCATGATCTTTGCTTTTTGAATGTTGAGTTTTAAGCCAGCTTTTTTTACTCTCCTCTTTCACCCTCATCAAGAGGCTCTTTATTTATGGTGACAGGTTTTTTTTCCTATTTACAGTTTTGACATCCTGGTAATAATTGGATTCATGTAGCAGTATCTAGTTTCACTCATGCATTTAAAAATGTCCAGGATGGTCTTCCTTACTTTAAGAAGACTTACACCCCATTTAGTTTATACAGTGGAAGCCTGGAGGAGGGGCTATGTTCAAATGGAAAGAGGAAGTTGCTTACACTTTCACTAGAGAAAGCCTATGAGTAAATATGAAACCAAATAGAATAGGAAGTTTCAAAACTCTTTTATTCATTCATAGTTATCTCACACATGAAAATTTCTTAAAGACTGAAAGAAAATATTCCAAATAATCAATGCTGATTAATTTGAGTGATGCTTTTGGTGACATTTTTTAACACTCTACTGTTCTACATTTTCTATGCCTGGAATGCATATGTTTTAATTTTTAAATATTGGAATGGGAATTTTCCTGAAGAGACTCAAGTTATCCCTATACTAATGCAATGGAACCTAAGAAGTGAATCCCATATTTGGTATTTGGTATATAAATAGGAAATTATTTTATTCAATCTGTTAAACTCAGGTCATATTCTTAAAATTGATGTCCATTTTAGAAGAAGGAACAAAAATACCTAAAACTTTCTCTTAAAATCCCAATTATTTTCTGTCTTATTATTTTAGTTAAACACTCTAAGGAATTCCTTTTTTTTCCCTTAAATTTGAAAATGAATCCTGAGGGAAATGTATTAAGACAAACCAAACTCATTGCAACATTTACTATTTTCAGACTATCTCCAACTGAAGTTAGCAATGAAGTTCTGAAATGACCATAGTAACTAAAAATGAAGCTTGCTCAGTTGTGTCCAATCCTTTGGGACCCCATGGATTATACAGTCCATGGAATTCTCCAGGTCAGAATACTAGAGTGGGTAGCTGTTCCCTTCTCCAGGGGATCTTCCCAACCCAGGGATCGAACACAGATGTCACACATTGCAGGCAGATTCTTTACCAGCTGAGCCATCAGGGAAGCCCAAGAATACTGGAGTGGGTAGCCTATCCCTTCTCCAGCAGATCTTCCTGACCCAGGAATCAAACCAGAGCCTCCTGCATTGCAGGCAGATTCTTTACCAGCTGAGCTACTAACGAATACAGTAATTAATCCAGTACTCTAGACCTCATATCTAATATTAATAAATTGTAGCTACAAAGTAGAATTGAAATTAATATAAAAGCCATCAACAAAGAATGATTATCATGATATGCAGGGTTCTACCTCAAGCGGCAATTCTGTAAACTTTTGAAAGTATGGTATTTTTTGTGATTATTTATGAAGCACTGTCTGATATACTGGAGTTCAATGTGCAAAGCAGCACACCAAGAGAGAATCTAAAGGGACTTCCCTGGTGGTTCAGTGGTTAAGAATCCACCTGCCAATGCAGGAGACATGAGTTCAATCCCTTGTCTGGGAAGATGGAGTAACTAAGCCCATGCGCCACATCTACTGAGCCCGTGCACCCTAGAGCACGTGCTCTGCAACAAGAGAAGCCACTGCAACCAGACGTCTGGCACACAGCAACTGGAAAGTAGCCCCTGCTTGCTGCAACTGAGAAAACCCAAGCACAGCAGCAAAGACCCGGCACAGCCAAAAATAAAAATAAATGAAAGAACACACTTGAAGATAGCCTCCGGTGATTTCATGGTCCAAATTATCTCTATGTGATGTCACAGAACTTTATAAAGATTTAGTCTGCCTAAGTGTGCCCTGCTGAAGTCACTAATATCATTTGAGAATCAGAGCATACAGTGCCTTGACAAGGATGTGGAAAAAAGGGAAGATTTGTGCATTGGTGGTGGGAATGTAAACGGATACACGTACTATAGAAAACAATGTGAAGTTTCCCGAAAAAAATTAAAAATAGAACATTCATAAGATCAGCAATTCCACTCCTGGGTATATACACTATGGAAATAAATCAGCATCTCGAAGAGATATCTGGACTCCCATATCCATGGTATCAATATTCAAAATAGTAAAAATATGGAAACAGCTAAGAGTCCAATGATGAATGAACAGAGAAAGAAGATTAAACATATGTGTATGCAAAGGTATATTACTTATTCACCCTTAAAAAAGAAAATCCTGACATTTGCTACAACATAGATGAAACTAGAGGACATGCTAAGTACTAAGTGAAATTTGCCAGAAAGAGAAAAATTTTTAAACTGCATGATCTCAGTTTTATACAGAATTTTAAAAAATCTAGCTCATGTAAACGAACAGTAGAATGGTGGTGAACAGTACCTGAGGGAAACAGGTAGATGGAGAGACACTGGTCAAAGGCTAGAAACCTTCAGTTACAAGACAAATAAGCTCCAGTTATCTAATGCACAGCATGGTGACTATAGTTAATAACACTGTATTGCATGCTTGAAATTTACTAAGGGAGATCTTAAGCACTCTCACCAAAAAAATAATAATAGTAATAACTGTAACTATGTAAGGTGAAGGAGGTATCTTCCCAGGTGGCACTAGTGGTAAAGAACCCGCCTGCCAATGCAGGAGACTTAAGAGACATGGATTCGATCCCTGGGTCAGAAGATCCCCTGAAGGAGGGCATGGCAACCCACTCCAGTATTCTTGCCTGGAGAATCCCATGGGCAGAGGAGCCTGGTGGGCTATGGTCCTTGGGGTCACACGGAGTCAGACATGAGTGAAGCAATAACGCACACACTCAAGGTGAAGGATGTGTTAATACTTAACCTCTTTGATGGTCTTTTCACAAATACACATATGTCATACCATCACATAGCACAATTTACATACAATTTTGTCACGTATTCTTCAATGAAGCTAAAGCAAAAATTAATTGGATGATTCCACTATATATGATCTAATGGCTAAAAATAAAGATTTACAACACCAAGTATTAGTGAGGATGTGGAACTATGGTACGCACACACATGGCTAGTAGAAAGGAAAATAGTACATCAACTCTGGAAAACACTTTGTCAGCTTCTGGTACAGTTAAACATATGCTTACCAAACAATAGAGTAATTCTACTCCTAGGAACATGTCCAAGAGAAATGAAAACAAATATTCACCAAAAGCATGAACTCAAATGTTCAGAGAAGCTTAATTCATAATAACAAATAATTGAAGACAATTCAGGTGTCTATCACATGGTGAATATATAAGCTCATATAGCTACACAATCTGTAGAGTAGATAAATCTTCAAATACCACAAAGGAAGAAACTACTCGTGCCTGAAACACTCAAATTAATTTCAAAGCATCAGATTAAGTGGAACAAATTAAAGCTATATGTTGTAATACAGAATTTATACATTAGCCTAGAAAGTCAAACTTTACACTGACAAAAAGCAAATCCATGGTTGTCAGGGGATAAACAGGGGAGAGGACAGCAGTTTACTTCAAAAAGACATAAACGTTTAAGGTAATGGCAAATACCTCACACCATCGATCCACTGGTGGTGGTGGCTACATGAATGCATACATTTGTCAAAACTCAAAAAGTTATATGTTTAAGTTTATCCATTGTCTATAAATAATAGCTCAATAAAATATTTTCCCCAATGGATATTGTTTTTTATTGAAGTATAGTCAATCTACAGGTTTTTTAAAATATGTACATAGACATATATTTATGTAAATAGTTTCAGTTTGAAAAACAGTTTAATATATGATGCACTTTTTTAATTTAATTTATCCAAATTTTTAGTTTCCAGAGGCTTTAAGCAGAGCTATAAGTTTTTCTTTAAATAAAATAAACACCCAGGAGAGTCTCCCAGGGGACCTTAACTTTCTGTGACTAGTTACTTCACTTCTAACATCCTGGGACTGCACTACTTATAATTAAACTTTTTTATGCTAGAATCCCTAGAGCCATTCTAAAGCAAACTTTCAAAAGTGAATTAAAGAATCATTAAATATCACATTCATCCAGTCATAACAACATTAATATGCACAAGGAGAAAGTAAATTAAGTAGATATATCTGAAGTCAAGTTACAATACAGGTAAAGAATGAACATGAGGGACAAAAATAAAAGATAAAAGTTCAGAGAGATAGTTAAGTCAATACAATTATGAAATTTTCTAACAATCAGGACCAGTAAAGTAGAATGAGATCCTTTAAGAAACAGTAAATTTCACTTAATTAGACAACAGAGACATTACAGATTATTTTAGCACCAGACTATCTCATATGCCCTTTAGTTCTCATCTAATCTGATAGTCTATGATTCTGAATAGCTCCAAGTTTCTGAATGGATGCACAGAAGACATAGAAATTATCAGAACAAACGTAAACTTACATGTCTATACGTGAAAAAAAAGGACCTGAAACTTGGAAAGATTTCGGTCAGAAAGTCTTTCAGTCTTCTTGCCAGAGATCTAAACTAGAAGTTGGAGGATCTGCTCTTAATTCATTGGGTTTGATTTCTTGAGTCATCACCAAACTCACCATTCTGACTTTTTTTTTTTTTTTTTTTTTTTTGGAAAATGTGATCCAAAATACATACTACTTAAAACCTAGGGGGAAATCCTAAGATTAAGATTACTGAATGTATAAAATAAAAGATTAAATGATAATATAACATTTGGAATTAATCTTAGTGTAAGTTGAGACAGATTTTTTTCTGCAGGAATAAGAAAAAGAATTGGGGAAAGTAATCAGAGTTTATAAAAAGACAGGTTATGTTTTCTTGGTTCGTTTCTATTTTTCATTCAAGTGAAGAAGATGAAGTACTTCAGCAAAAACTGAAAAACCATTTGATGTAGTTTCGTAAAAGGGGATGTGTTATCATACAGGAAAGAGTCTCAGACTAAAACTAAGAGTTACATGGAATTCAAATAGAAGCAGTAAGAGAATTTAAAGAAAATGGACAGAAAGTAGTAGGAATAGCCAAAGTTCATGGTTCTTAACGTATTTGAGTGAAGAAAATCCCAACTGTTCTACAATCAATATGATGTAAGTATATCTATTGCATAGTCATCTATGCGTGAGTGCATGGTCCGTAACTTCAGTCGGGTCGGACTTATTGCAGCCTCCTGGACTGTAGCCCATCAGGCTCATCTGTCCATTGATTTCCCAGGCAAGAATACTGGAGTGGGTGGCCATTTCCTCCTCCAGGGGATCTTCCCGACCCAGAGATCAAATCCATGTCTCTCGTGTTTCCTTCATTGGCAGGCGGATTCTTTTACCACTGAGCCACTATAAAATACCCAGGACTGGTTTATATTTGCTTGCTTTAACTTAAAACTAAAGGATTAGCCACTAAATTATACACCAAAGGAGTGAGTCAACTGTATTTTATAGACATGTTATAAATGCTCAGCAAAGCTGAACAGTATCCACAGATTAAGTTGAGGGCTTCAAACACCGTCTATCTGCATCCACTTTTTCCACTACTGTTAATAACCTGATCTTCAAATGGCTGAGAAGAATATACGGTATCAGAGTCCTCTCTGAGAGAACCTACAAGAATTAGTTGGGAAATGGGAGGTGGAAGTTACTCTACTGGATGCTGCCATAGATGTAGAATTGCAATGATAAAAAGACACACATTGATCATGTTCAAGAAAACATGTTTCAAAATATATAAAATGTTTTGCAAATAATGGAATATGTATAACTGACCTCCTTGTTCTATAAGAGTGCAGACATAAAACTTTCTATCATTATAGAAAAAACAAAGAAAAATTATACACCCTGATGGAGAACTCAGCTACTATTATATCAAAAAGACTTGGGTACCATCAGATACCCAATAGCAATAACAAAAGTGAAAACAGACGTTGCAGATTTCCTTTCATTTGATTGTCCTGGTTAGTTTCGATTTTTCTGCTCTTTGATTTAGATAACACCTGAAAATTTGAAATAACTTTGAGAAAAATAACTCAACTTTTATTGACATTCTCTCCATTTTCCAAACTGACTGAAATCTCAGTGAGGTAGATTTCTCTTTAAAGGCACAGAACTTAGCTAAGAAAATAGAAGTTTAGGAGGAGTGAAATAGAAAAGGGAAGGACTGTTGTATAAAAAAACAGCAAAATCATTAAGACTAGAGTTTTATGGAACCATGGAGACAACTTAATACAAAGAAAAAATTTAAATGCAAGAATACTGAGCTTAGAAGAAGTCATGTAATTTATCTAAGATGCTACACTTATAAGGGTAAGGGGCAGAATGAAAATAAATCACTCAATTCTATTCAGATGTTTTTCTACTGCATTTTATGAATGGTATTTCGTGCGTGCTAAGTCACTTCAGTTGTGTCTGACTCTTTGTGACCCCACGGACTGTAGCCCGCCAGGCTCCTCTGTTCACAGGATTCTCCAGGCAAGAAGGCCAGTGTGTTGCCACGCCCTTCTCCAGAGGATCTTCCCGACCCCAAACCACGTCTTCTGTGGCTCTTACACCACTGGGCCACCAGGGAAGTCTTATCAATGATATTGACAGTTGAAAGTTTAAGTTGAATTTGATCTTTTTATTTTATTATTTTCTCAGAGACGTGCTGCCCACCTTGTACCACACTCAATGGATGTGCAGAATCAGACCGCAGTGACTGAATTTATCCTGACTGCCTTTCCTGCTCTCCAGAAACTTCAGATTTTCCTCTTCGTGGTCCTCTTGTTTACTTACTTGCTCACTCTAACTGGAAATGGTGTCATCATTTCCCTAATATGGGCTGATTATCGCCTCCAAACCCCAATGTACTTCTTCCTCAGTAACTTAGCCTTTTTGGACATTTTATATACTACATCGGTTACCCCAAAACTGTTAGCCTGTCTCCTAGAAAACAGGAAAATCATATCTTTTGCAGGCTGCATCAGCCAAACATACTTCTTCTTCTTCCTGGGGACCGTGGAGTTCATCCTGCTGGTGGTGATGTCCTTTGACCGCTATGTGGCCATCTGTAACCCCTTGCGCTACACCATCATCATGAACAGCAGGCTGTGTCTCCTGCTGGTTCTGGGCTGCTGGGTGGGGGCCTTCCTGTCGGTGCTCTGCCCGGTCATTCTGCTGTCCAGGCTGCCCTTCTGCCATAAGGAGATTCATCACTTCTTCTGTGACATCGCCCCTCTGCTGCAGGTGGCCTGCATAGACACTCATTTCCTTGAGATGATAAGCTTCCTCTTGTCTTCTCTCATCCTCCTCACCTCGCTGATGATCACCACCGTGTCCTACACCTACATCATCTCGACCATCCTGCGCATCCCCTCGGCCCAAGGGCGTCAGAAAGCCTTTTCCACCTGCGCTTCTCACATCACTGTCATTTCTATTGCCTACGGGAGCAACATCTTCATGTATGTGAGACCCAGCCAGAGTCATTCCCTGGAATTTGACAAAGTGACTGCTGTCCTCACCATAATGGGGACCCCTCTCCTGAACCCCTTCATTTATAGTCTAAGGAACGAAAAGGTAAAGGAAGTTTTGAGAGATGCAGTCAACAAAATTATATCCTTATTGCCCAGGAAAGCTTGAAACATAATCCCACAGGAATCCTTGAAAGTTTGTTTGCTAAGAATGGCATTTTCACGTCTTAGACACAATGTGGAGTAAAGCATGCTTGAAGACCATAAAATCAAAGGTGTGTGCAAAGAGATGGAAGAACTATGTGCCACACCAGCTGCAAAGTATTATGGCCAGAGTCCAGAGGAGACAGAGAAAATAACATGCTCTGGACTCTATTACTGGACCTTCCCACACACAGAATTTCACGGATTAATGAAAAACACTGAAGTCACAGATATTAAGCCCTCTCTATCACTTTTTTATCGGGTGACACTTAGCCTATCTGAACCTAACATATTATCTGTAAAGTGGGGAATATAGTCTGTGGTTCTTCTTTTTCTTTCTGTTAATGTAGGCTCAACCACAATGGTCTAAGAAATGAAACCACATGTAATTAAAAATAAGTACTTTTTATGGGTCTTTGCAAACTATTCAAGATGATTAGCTCCATTCCTGACAGCCAGATACTGTAGATAATAATAATATCCCAGTGTTTGTACGGTATATTCTAATATGTACATATATATATATCATTTAGTCCTCTTAACCTTGAGAATGTGATATTTTTCCCATTTTACAGATGAGAAAACTCAGATTCATTGAGATTAAGCATCTTACATCACTAGTTTTGAATATATGCAGATACATGTGAACTCTAGCCTACTCAAGCACGTCACTGTATCATGAAGTATGGAATGAGAAGAAACTTAGGGAAACAGAGTTAACATGAAAAGTTATCCATGTTTTCTGAGATAAGAGCATTGCCCGCCAGTTCTAATTATCCAGAAAATCTACAGACCAAGGCGTATCAGATGAGTGAGAACAGACTGTGAGAGGCAATGTGTCGAAAGGAAAACCAGTTATTCAGAGGCAGTAACTGACAATGAGTCCAGACTGATCGTCTGTGGCAACTGGCCAAAGTGATCATCATCTACAGAAGAATAAATGTCCTAGGATGCATTTGGTTGGGGAAAATAAAAGCAGAAAAGTAATCAAGCTAGCTTAAGTAACATTGGTATTTATCATAATAATAATCAAGAATACCACATAAAACCTCAGAAGGTAAGAAACCGCAAGACCTGCTAAGGACAAATATTAGTAGCTAGAACTCCTTAAAAATCCAAGCAGACACCCACTTCCCTCAGAATCTCTGATCTCTCTCTAGTTTTCTCAGGAGTCATTTGGTCTCTATGTTACTGTTTTTTTCCAAATATCTTGTAGCAGACTGAATGATGGCCCTGAAAGATATCCAGACCTAATCGCTGATCCTGTGAATCTAAGTAACATAAAATTTATATGGCAAAGGGATTCTGCAGGACGGATTCAAATTAAAGATCTTGAGATAGGGCGACGATCTTGAATTACACAAATTAAAGATCTTGAGATAGGGCGACGATCTTGAATTACACAGGCGGGTACTAACTGTCATCACAAGTGTCATTATATGAGAGGGGAGAGGGGAGATTTTATCACACAAAAAGAGGTAATGTGATCATAGAAGCAGAGATTTGAAGTTGCTGTGCTGCCAGCTTTGAAGATGGGGGAAGGAGCCACAGGCCAAAGAATGTACATCTCAAAGCTGAAAAAGCAAAACAAAGGATTCTTTCTCCCATAGAGCCCTTGGCATGGCCCAGCCAACACCCAGGTTTAGGCCCAGTGAAACTGACTTTGGGTTTCTGTCTCCTGAGCTGTAACAGCATTAGCGTTGTTGAAGCCACCATGTAGTAACTGGCTGAAGCATCACAGCAAACCAGTACATACCAGTTTCATGTTTCTCTCTCTGCAGATTATTTATTTCCATTTCTCTGTGCATATGGAAGATAATGGCTGCTTCAGTCATTTGCAAATACATATTTCAGGGAATTCCCTGGTAGTCCAGTGGTGAGGACTCCATACTTCCACTGCAAGTGGGCACAGGTTTGATCCCTGGTCAGGGAACTAAGATCCCATACGCTGTATGGCAGGGCCAAAAAAAAAAAAAAAATCCATCATAGGTATAATCAATATATATGCATGTATACCAAATACATTTAAATATATTGAGATATATATACAATTTACCTGGATTTTTTTGACTGTGCTGCACAACCTGCAGGATCTTAGTTTCTGGATCGGGGATTGAACCTGGGCCTACAACAATGAAAGTGCCAAATCTTAACAACTGGACGGCCAAGGAATTCTCTATTCTATTTTAGGATATGTATTTTTCATTACCTGTATTCTAAATCCAAATTCCTTGAAAGGTTCATAGAAGTGAATGGTCTGATTGGTCTCATTGAAGTGAGATGATGTCTTCCCCAATTCTCTTTTTGTAAGAGGAAGGGTATGGCAAGAGGTAAATTGCCTTCTGTCCACACAGCCACTGAGCAGGTGCAATGGGGACAAGCATCTAAAAAGGGAGCTTGGGAACAGGGAGAAAACAAGGGGCATCTCAAAGATCAAAATAGGTCACTACCAGTTTGGGTCATCTAGCTTCGTAGACAAAGATGAAGACCTTAAGAATTGGCAGGAAACCCTCATGGGAGAGCAAGCAGAGAAAGTGCTATCTTCAGAATGGATTCAAATACTATAATATATTATAAAATAACATAGGCCATCAAAAAATAAAGCAGTAGACAAATGTTTAAAGATCAAAAGAAAGTAAAATAATATCACCAGGAATGAAGCATCCATATAATTTTCTGCTCTGTACTCATAATCAGACATTCATTAAGAAGAATTTTGAAAGTTAGTGTCCAAATACTTCCATAACAAAATTAGCAGTTCAAAAGAAACAAATTTATTTTCTTATAGTTCTGAAGTCAGAAGCCCAACACAAGTCATTACCATGGCTATCATCCCAGAATTATACACCTGATCCCTCCCTCAAGTGGAAACCAACTATTCTCATCTAAATTTCAGGAGGAAGCTACAAAGAGGAAAACAATAGTTAGAACTAACTAGGCCCAAGCTGGTGGAAATTTTGATCTTGAGCCTCATCATATGGTCATTATAATTCGTTAGCATGCTAAATAACACTCCCACCAACACAATGACAGTTAACAATTGCTAAGACAACAACCGGAAAAGCTCGTGGGAGGACCAACAATCAACAAAATGAAAGGCAATCTCTGCAACAGGAGAAATATTTATGAACCATGTATCTTAATAAGATGTTAACATCCAAAACTCATGAGGAACTTATAGCAAATATATATATAGTTATTTATTTAGCAAATAATATATATAAATAATATATTATTTATTTAGCAAATAATACATATATATAAATAATATTTATTTAGCAAATATATATATATTTGCTGTTGCAATATATAAGTTCCTCATGTGTTTTGGGTATTAACATCTTATCAAGATATATGGTTCATAAACAATATAAGATTGCATTTATATAATATTCTAGAAAATATGGAGGTAAAGCATCTACTTGCAAAAGGTCACGAAAAATATTTAAGGTAATGTTAAACCAATGTTGTACTGGTAATGGTGGCTACATAACTGTGTACATTTGTCAAAGTTCAACAAATTATATACTTAAACATGTTTACTGTCTGTAAATCTTATCTCAATAAATTGTTTAAATATGTACATATACCTTCGTCTATATAAGTAATCTCATTTTGACAAGCATCTTAAAATTTGTTAAATACATTATAAATATTTTTTAAGTTTTCCAAGTATCTAGTTCACTGAAACTTTAAATCAGATGTTTAAGTTTTTCTTTAGATAAATAAAATAGGCACCCAAGAGAGTCTCTCAAGAGACTTTAACTTTCTGTGATTAGTAACTTCAGTTATAATATCCCAAGATTGCAATAATAATAATTAACTTTTTTAATGCCAGAATCCCAAGAGCCATTCTAAGCCAAACTTCTAATGGTAAATTTTTAAAAATCTTTAAATATCACAGTTCTTCTAGTTGTAATCACTTCAAATCACAAGACATCATTTCCTAAAGAAAGCAAATAAGGTGGATATGTCTAAAATCAAGTCTCAATATGCCAGCTGAATGAACAGGAGTGACTAAACAAAGTGATGAAAATTTAGAAAGATAGTTCAGTGAATGAAAATATAAGTTTTTTCTAACAACCAAAACCAGTAAAGCAGAATGAGATGCCTCCGGAAATAGAGAGCTTCGCATCACTAGACGACAGAGGTAGGGCGGGATATTTTAGCACCAGACTATCTCATATGCCCTTTGGTTTTGAATAATTCCAAGTTTCTGAATAGATCCACAGAAGATACAGAAATTAACCAAATTGTCAGGTTATTACCTTTCTATATTGAAAAATAAGATCTGAAATTTGGGAGATTTGGGAAGAAAGTCTTTCAATCTTTATGTCAGAAGTATAAACCAGAAGTCAGAAGACCTGCTCTTAATTCACTGGGTCTAACTTTCTGAGTCATTATCAAAGTCATCATTTCACCATTTTGGCAAAAATGTGATACCGAATATGTGAATTAAAAAGAGATTAAGTGATAAGATAATGCTTGGACTTAGTACAAGTCAAAACTTAGACTTTTCTATAAGAATTTAAAAAAACTGAAGAAAGTAATCAGAGCTTATAAAAAGACACTTTTTCATTCAAATGAAGCAGATGATGTAGTTTAGCAAAAACTGAATAACCATTTGGTGTGTTTTTGAGAAAAGGGATGTGTATTATATGGGGAAACATTTCCAAGTAAGACAGAGAGATTTATATGGAATTCAAAATCAAAGCAATAAAAAAATTTAAAGAATAATGGATGGAAGGCATAAGAACAAAGACAAAATTTTTGATAATTGAATGAAGAAAATGCCACAAGTTCTACACTCAAGAAGATGTAAGTATATTTTATTATGCATTTATCCATATTTGTATTTTAAGCATCTACGGCTTAGTAAATTTGTTTATATATATATTTTATGAGTTAAATTCCAATTACTACTTTGCCAAAAAAATTACTTATGACAGAAGTCAAAGGTGATAGCTTTCCCATGATTATGTAAGCTCATGTGTTTAATATCCCTCAGCTACAAATAAACTTTTTCATGTTTTCCTGAGCAGCACAGATCTCCCCATCCGCCCCCCCTCCACATCTTAGTCCTTTTCTGTTCATCCTTCCCCAACACTGTCTTCTTAAATATCTGTTGAACACAATGTATGTATAAATCACTGTGATATATCCTGTGTTAGGACTATCAATCTGCCATTAGGACTATAACTCAGTCTAGAGAGGAGGAAAATAAGACTCGGGCTGCTTATGAAAGAGTCTTATGAAAGATCTCGAAGCTCTCCGTGGCTAAATAAAAAATATAACACAGGTTCTCCAATTTTGATACCTACTAGGCTTTTTCCGTCATTCCACAAGTTTCTGACTGAATTGGATTCTTGAAATGTGCAATTCTATGCAGTTTTGCAACAATCCACAGAAATGGTAATGACAAAAATGGTCCCCAAAAGAAAATCTTCATTTGGCAAGGTTGTAACTAAATTGTTATACACAGGTTGTCATGGTCCAGAATCGTTCCTCCTGGACATGATGGGATCCTAAGGGCAGAGAGATCATCAAGACAAAGCTAACACAAACCCGGGTTTTCTTTAATATCGTGAACTTGAGAGATCCCAAAAATGAGAGCAATGCTATATCTTTAGTTTTTCTCATAGAAGTTTATTTGACCAAAATACAACAGAATATAAAGATCTGTTTTTCCATAGTTACGTAATCCTATGGCAATCATGGCAAATATCAACTCTGTGTTTGAACATCTCATATTTTTATTGTTGAAGAATGGCATAATGCTTTAAAGATACCAAGTTATTCACATTTTACAATAAAAGGGAATTCAAGCCCATATCAGGGTCATCAAAGACTATACAGGCAATTGGAAAACATTATGGCAGTGGTGAAATAGACAAATGGAAGAAACAGTAGAACAGATGACAGGCAACTTCAGGAGAACCCACAGTATTCTGCTATGATGCTTATCAATACCCAGTGTTGTTGGTGATGAAGATGGTGACCTAGAAATGAAAGGTGCTATCAAAGCATGTCTACTTCTCTACAAAGTGTGCTCAATTCTACTAGTGTACTAAACCTCAATAACATTAACACTGATTCAGTTCAGTTCAGTTCAGTTCAGTCGCCAGTCGTGTCCGACTCTTTGTGACCCCATGGATCACAGCACGCCAGGCCTCCCTGTCCATCACCAACTCCCGGAGTTCACTCAAACTCACATCCATCGATTCGGTGATGCCATCCAGCCATCTCATCCTCGGTCGTCCTCTTCTCCTCCTGCCCCCAATCCCTCCCAGCATCAGGGTCTTTTCCAATGAGTCAACTCTTCACATGAGGTGGCAAAACTATTGGAGTTTCAGCTTCAGCATCAGTCCTTCCAATGAACACCCAGGGCTGATCTCCTTTAGGATGGACTGGTTGGATCTCCTTGCAGTCCAAGGGACTCTCAAGAGTCTTCTCCAACACCACAGTTCAAAAGCATCAATTCTTTGGAACTCAGCTTTCTTCACAGTCCAACTCTCACATCCATACATGACCACAGGAAAAACCATATCCTTGACTAGACGGACCTTTGTTGGCAAAGTAATGTCTCTGCTTTTCAATATGCCATCTAGGTTGGTCATAACTTTCCTTCCAAGGGGTAAGTGTCTTTTAATTTCATGGCTGCAATCACCATCTGCAGTGATTTTGGAGGCCAAAAAAATAAAGTCTGACACTGTTTCCACTGTTTCCCCATCTATTTCCCATGAAGTGATGGGACACTGGTTCACCCAGAAACTATTTCTCGCTTTAGTAAATAGTTCGGAAACTTATCATCTGGATGCAGGAGCAGTAGGGGAGGAGTGAATATTAGAATATTTTGTGGTAGAAAGAGTTCCTTCTGGTACCAAGACCCTGTGTCAATGGGTGAGACCCTTTGAAGACTTCTGATAACCTAAAAGAAGGTGAAAAAACTGCCTTATAACAATTTGGAAGGTTATTCGAAGAAATGGAATAATGGACTTTGCAATTGTAAACTGCTCTCTTTTATCCTAGGCTATTACCTTCTCACGTTGCTCCCTGCCTCTAAACCCTGAAAGATCAGATCTATCAGACTCACTGATTTTGGGTCCCTTCCCCATATCCAGCATTAATGTGGCAGCAATCAGTTTTCTAGAACTACAAGGATCCTACACTTACAACTAGAGAAAAGGTGATACACATCAGGAAGGTATGCCACTGCTGCTAAGTCACCTCAGTCGTGTCCTATTCTGTGCGACCCCACAGATGGCAGCCCACCAGGCTCCCCTGTCCCTGGGACTCTCCAGGCAAGAACACTGGAGTGGGCTGCCATTTCCTTCTCCAATGCATGAAAGTGAAACGTGAAAGTGAAGTCGCTCAGTAGTGTCCGACCCTTATCAGCCCCATGGACTGCAGCCTTCCAGGCTCCTCCATCCATGGGATTTTCCAGGCAAGAGTACTGGAGTGGGGTGCCATTGCCTTCTCCGTCAGAAAGGTATAGATTATGGTAAAATCTGTATTTGGTACATGAAAATGCAGGCTTCTGAGTTTAATCTCAAACAGCTGCACTCTCGTGCTTAAGCAGGGAGCTCCACCGTGCTGTTTTATTTATTTAATAAATAAATGAATGGGGCTTGTACCCAAAGAACGGGATCTTAAATAGAGACTGTGACTGCCTTTATGGAAAACAAAAGTTGTTATCTAGACTGGAAGGAAAATGTAGATGATCAATATTCTTTTTTATAGATGTGGAAATTGGAGCCCAGGATTAAGAAAAAGTAAATGAGCTCTCCTATTAGTTCAACAGCAAGTCAAGTTGTTCAAATCCTATTACGTTCAAAAATTAATCTGAGATTAACAGAAACAAGTATGCATTTGTAAAGGAGTTTATTCACCAACCTAGAAAAGTTAAAAATTCTAAGAAACCAATATTTCCTGGCTAGAACAGAGACGGTGAAGACAAAACACTTGCTATTAAAATAAGAAGGATGCATAGAAGTGAGGGATAAAGGAGAGTTGAATAGAATAGTTTCCTACAGGACCACAAAGTCACAGCCAACTTTTCAAATGGAAATTTGTGCACCAGAAAAAAAAAAAAAAAAAAACCCTGTCTTTAAGTCAAAAGGCAGTGTCTAGAAGTTACTTACACCAGATAGAGTCCGAGGAAAGTGACCTCCTTTAAAGAGGAACCAGGTGGGTTCCAAACCCAGAAAGAATCCAGCCCAGGGTTCATGAGTATCTTGTTTTAACTTGATACTTAAGGAATACTCACAAAATAATACAACAAATGACAGTAGGTAACTGCATTCTGTACAGTAGATATTCAACAAAGTTGAGCAGTCTCCAGAGATAAAAGTGAGTGATTCAAATACCATCTGTATTCGTACTTGAACTACTATTAATAACAAACATGATCTTCAAATGGCTGAAAAGAATATAAGAGATGAGTGAGAGAACCTATAACATAAAACAGAAGAAAAAATTTTAAATCTCAAAAAAAAAGTTATATTAAGAAACCTTGTAAAAAAAAAAAAAAAAGAATCAGTTGGAGGCAAGGGGGCTTCCCTGGTGGCTCATTGGTAAAGAATCCACCTGCCAACGCAGGACACGTGGGTTCAATCCCTGGGATTGAACTTCAGATCAACACAGATCTCACTGCAGAGAAATGAGCCCGTGCAGCACAATTGCTGAAGCCCACACACCCCAGAGCCTGTGCTCTACAACAAGAGAAGTCACCACACACCACACTAGAGAGCAGCCCCCACTCGCTGCAAGTAGGGAAAAACCCACACAGCAACGAGGACCCCGCACAGCCAAAGAATGAATAAATAAATTTTAATTTTAAAAAAATGAATCGTTTGGGAAATGGGAGGGGAAATTTTGTTATTCTTCTGGATGTTGTCATGGATATAACATTGCAGGGAACAAAAAAGAACCACATTGACCATTTTCCCAAAAACAATTTTTCAAAATATATGAAATCACTTGCAAATTATGAAACACAGACCATTGACCTACTTGTTGTATAACAGCGTAAACATAAAAATTTATATCATTATAGAAAATAAAAATGAAGAAAACCTATGCAGCCTGATGGAGAGATCAACTACTATTTCAGCAAAGTAACTTGGGTACAACTTGATACCCAACAAAATATTGCGAATGAAAAAAAGGAGAGACAGAAACAAGTCCCCTTTCATTTGACTGTCTAGTTTTCACTGTCTCTGCTCTTTGATTTAAACAATGCCTGAAACATTGAAATAACTTTGAAAAAAGCAACTTAGTTTTATTAACACTTCTTTTTTCCATTTTTCAAGTTCATTCATTGGATTCTCAGCTAAGGAGGCACAGAATTTAGCTGGGAAAATAGCATTAGGAAAAATGAAAATGAAAAATGGAAGATTTGTATAAAACAAGAATAAAGTCATGAAGACTAAATTTTATGGAATCACAAAAAAAATTCTATTCAACAAAAATTTTTACTATGAGAATACTGAGTTTAGGGAACTCAAGGCATTGATCCAAGGTCCTCCCTTTAATGGGGTTACAAAGAGAAGGAAAACAAATCGCCCTCAACTCTTCGTTCAGATCTTCTTCTACTGCATCTTAGCAATGATATTGACAGTTGATAGTTTAAGTTGAATTTCATCTTTATATTTTATTATTTTTTCAGAGACATGCTGCCCACCTTGCTCTGCACTCAATGGATGTGCAGAATCAGACCACGGTGACCGAGTTCATCCTGACTGCCTTCCCTGCTCTCCAGAAACTTCAGATTTTCCTCTTCGTGGCCCTCTTGTTTACGTACCTGCTCACTCTGACTGGAAATGGTGTCATCATTTCCCTAATATGGGCTGATAGTCGCCTCCAAACCCCAATGTACTTCTTCCTCAGTAATTTGTCACTGCTGGACATTTCTTACACTAGCTCAGTTACCCCAAAACTGTTATCCTTTCTCCTCAAGGACAGGAAGACCATATCTCTTGCAGGCTGCATCAGCCAAACATACTTCTTCTTCATCCTGGGGACCGTGGAGTTCATCCTGCTGGTGGTGATGTCCTTTGACCGCCATGTGGCCATCTGTAACCCCCTGCGCTACACCATCGTCATGAACAGCAGGCTGTGTCTCCTGCTGGTTCTGGGCTGCTGGGTGGGGGCCTTCCTGTCGGTGCTCTGCCCAACTATTGTGGTGTCCAGGCTGCCCTTCTGCCATAAGGAGATTCATCACTTCTTCTGTGACATCGCCCCTCTGCTGCAGGTGGCCTGCATAGACACTCATTTTATTGAGATGATAAACTTCCTCTTGTCTTCTCTCATCCTCCTCACCTCGCTGGTGATCACCACCGTGTCCTACACCTACATCATCTCGACCATCCTGCGCATCCCCTCGGCCCAAGGGCGTCAGACAGCCTTTTCCACCTGCGCTTCTCACATCACTGTCGTTTCTATTGCCTACGGGAGCAACATCTTCATGTATGTGAGACCCAGTCAGAGTCATTCCCTGGAATTTGATAAAGAGACTGCTGTCTTCACTATAATGGTGACCCCTCTTCTGAACCCTTTCATTTATAGTCTAAGGAATGAAACTGTAAAAGATGTTTTCAGAGATGCAGTCAACAAAATTATATCCTCATTGCACAGGAAACCTTGAAAGTTTTTTTCCTAAAAATGACGCTTTCAGGACTTGCCTGGTGGTCCAGTGGCTAAGACTCTGTGCTCCCAATGCAGGGGGCCTGGTTGGATCTCTGGTCAGAGAACCAGATCCCACGTGCTGTAACTAAAGATCCTACATGCCTAACGCCTAATAAATAAATAAATAAATATTTTTTTTAAAAAGGCAAAATGACACTTTAAAATCTTGGACACAATGTGGAGCAAAGTATTCTTGAAGACCGTAAAATCAAAGGTGTGTAAGAAGAAATGAAAAACGTCCAGCCACGTCGGATGCAAAGTCAAGGTCTAAAGGAGGTAATTCAGCCACAGAGAAAAATAAACATGCTCTGAACTCTATTACTGGACTGTCTCATACACAGAATATCATTGATTAAAGAAAAATACTAACCAGGGTCAGAAAACCTGAATTTTAAGCCTGATCCTAATATGTTTTTTTAAGCAGGTAACACAGCTTCTCTGAGCTTCATTTCCTTCTGTAAAGTGGGGAATACAGCTTGTGCTTTTCCTTTTTGTTAAAATAAACTTAACTGAAATAGTTTAAGAGATGAAACCACATGTAATTAAGAGTGAACTCTTGTAACTGGACATTTCATCATTTGCAAGACTACTGGCTTCATCCCTCTCAGCCAAATACTGCAGATAATTGTGAAAAACAATAACAAAACAAGGAAGAAGAATAACATATCTCAGTGTTGTACAGTGTACTTAAATGTGTGTGTATATATATATATATGTATGTATCATTTAATCCTCTTAACCTTGAAAATCAGATATTCTTATCTCCATTTTACGGATGAGAAAACTGAAATTCACTGAGCATCTTGCCCCAAACTACATCACAGGTTTTGACTATGTGTGTGCAGATATTTGTGAATGCCAGCCTACTTCAGCACTTCCTTACAGCATGAAATATTAAATGGGAAGACAGTTAAGATGGGAAACAAGTTAACATGGAGGTTATCCACTTTTTCTGAAATAAGAGCATTCCCTGCCAGTCCTTATTATCTAGAAAACCTGCAGACCAAGAAGCATCAGGATGAGTGAGAACAGATTTTGAAAAGCGACGGACTGAAAGGAAAACCAATTATTCAGGGGCAGTAACGGACACTCTAGACTGATCGTCTGTGGCAACTGTCCAATGTGGTCATCATCTACAGAAGAATTAATATCCTAGAATTCACCTGGTTGGGGGAAAACAAATGGGGAAAAGTGACCAAGCGAGCTTAAGTAAAATGGGTATTTATTATAATAAGAATACCTAATAAACCCCTAGGAGGTAAAAAATAGCAAGGTCTGCAAAGCAGCTAGAATCAGGATCTAGAAATCCTTTGAAAAACACAAGGCAGATACTCTCTTCTGTTTAAATATCTCTCCAGCTTGGGGGCAGGGAGGGGGGGTGCTTAATTGATCTCTGTATTATCAGATTTTTTTCCAAATATCTTGTGGTAGGCTGAATGAATGATGAACCCCAAAGAACCCCTAATACCTGATATCTGCAAATGTAACACACAGAGCACATAAGTAAAAGGGATTTTGCACTTTGTAAAAGTGAATAAGAACTTGAAATAGGGAGAGGATGCCGGATTGCCCAGATGGGTACTAACTGGAATCACAAGCATCATTATATGAGAGACCAGAGAGGAGATTTTACCACACAAAAGAAGGTCATGTGATCGTGGAAGCAGAGATTTGAAGATGCTGTGCTGATGGCTTTGAAGATGGAGGAAGGAGCCATAAGTCAAAGAATGCACCTTCAAAAGCTGGAAAAAAGCCAGGAAATGAGTTCTTTCTCCCCTAAAGCCTCTGGTATGGCATAACTGACAACCAGGTTTGGGTCCAGTGGAACTGACTTTGGATTTCTGTCCTCCAGAACTGTAACAGAACACATTAGTGCTGTTTTAAGCCACCAAGTCTGTGGTAATTTGTTATGGCATCACAGCAAACTAGTACATACCTGATTCGTGTTTCCTTCTCTGCAGACTATTTACTTCCATTTCTCTCTGCACATAGAAAGTAATGGCTGCTTCAATCGTTCACAAATATATACATATATTTCAATCATAAATATATTCAACAAATATATAACTATATATATATAGGGTACATTCAAACATTTGAGATACACATTATTTATTTGTTGTTGCTGTTGTTTTTTACTCACTAAGTCGTGTCAGACTCTGTGCAACCTCATGACTTTAGCCCACAGGCTCCTCTGTCGAAGGGGTTTTCCAGGCCAGAATACTGGAGTGGGTTGCCATTTCCTTCTCAAGGGGATTTTCCCCACCCAGGGATCAAACCTGCATCTCCTCCATTGGCAGGCAGATTCTTTACCACTGAGCCACCTGGGAAGCCCCATACATTATTTATATAGACATTTACTTTAAATTATCTGAGTTCTAAATCGAAAGTTCTGAAAAGAGGATCAGATTGGTCTAATTGAGGCTCATGATGTCCTCACCTGATTCACTTATTTGTAAGAGGAAGGGGTTGGCAAGAGGTAAACTGTCCTCTGTCCACACAGTCACTGAGCAGGTGCAATGGGTACAAGCTTCCAAAAGAGAGCTTAGGAACAGGGATAAAGCAAGAGGCATCAGAAGACAAAATAGGTCACTACCAGTGTGGTCCTGGGTCATCTAGCTTCATAGACAAAGATGACGACCTTAAGAATTAGCAGGAAATCCGTCATGGGAGAGCAGGTAGAGAAAGTGCTGTCTTCAGAACGGATTCAGAATATTATAAAAGAACATTGTCCATCAAAATGTGGAGCAGTGAACAAATGTGTAAAAATCAAGAGAAGGTAAAAAGGATCACCAGGAATGAAGCATTCAGATAATTTTCTGATCCATACTCATAATCAAACACTAATTAAGATGGAATTTTGAACAATACTATCTTAATGTCCTAAGCTACCATAACAAAATTAGTAGCTTAAAACAATACAGATTCATTATCTTATATTCTGTAGGTCAAGAGTCTATCACAGATCTCACGCAGCTAATATCCACAGGCTGTATTCCTTTCTAGGGGCTATAGAGGAAAATTCATTTTCTTCTCATTTTGGTTGTTGACAGAATTCATTTTCTTGAAGTTTAGGAGCAAGGCCCTATTATGTTGCTGGCTATCAGCCAAGGACCAGTCCCAGTTTCTAGAAAGTGCTGCCATCCTTGGCTCATTCCCCCACCTTCCTCCGCCTTCAAAGTGGCAAGGCTCTCTCTGGTGTGTCAGATCTCTGCTCCTTCTTCTTCCATCTCCTCTCTAACTCAGCTGGAAAAAGTTCTTCCTTTTTAAGGATTCATTTGATTGGACTGAGCCCACACAAATAATCCACAATAATATCACCAACTCAAGGTCTACATTCTGAGTTACTTCTGTAGAGTTCCTTTTGCAACTAAAGCAGTATAGAGCTGACCCTCCATATCCTTGAGTTCCATAGGAACTGATTCAATCAACTGTCAATCAAAAGCATTGGGAAAATTAATTCCAGAAATTCCCAGAAAGCAAAATTTAAATTTGCCTCACGCTGACAACTATTTGCATAACATTTACATTATTAGGTTTTATAGGTAATTTAGAAATGATGCAAAGTTTCAAGAGTACTGTGCACAGGTTTAGAAGCAAATTTTAAAAAAAAAAACAAAACTGAAAGCTGCTCAGCCATGTCCCACTCTGTGAATTTTCCAGGCCAGGATACTGGAGTGGGTAGCTGTTTCCTTCTTTAGGGGATCTTTCCAACCCAGGTATCAAACCCAGGTCTTCTGCTTTGCAGGGGGATTTCTTTACCAGCTGAGCCACAAGGGAAGCCCAAGAATACTAGAGTGGGTAGCCTATCCCTTCTCCAGCAGATATTCCCAACCCAGGAATCAAACCAGGGCCTCCTGCATTGCAGGCAGATTGTTTACCAACTGAGCTATCAGGGAAGCCCTTACTATGCCATTTTATATGAGGGTCTAGAGCATCAAGAAATTTCAGTATGGGGATCCTGGACCTAATCCCCTTCGGATACCAAAGGGCTGAGTGTATTCACAGTTCATGGGTATATTATATTCACAGGACAAGGATAACTTTAGGTGCCATTATTCTGCTTACCAGTGTTAAGTTGCTAGTAGTAATGATGCAGGATGTAAGAGAAAACAGAGGACGCAGTATGTTGTGTTTTTTTTTAAAGCAAATACTGAACCTTAAACTGTCTTTCATCGCTTGCAACCAGAAGAATTTACAAGCCCCAGAGGATGAAGAAAGACTGAAAAGCAGCAAAATTATTGGGAAGTTCCTATTTTAATGAAGTGTTTGCTTTTATTTAAATTATTGTCAAGTAAAGATAACTATAGTTGGCTGTTTGTGCTATTTTAACTTTTCATTCATTCCATTAATTCCAAAAACCCATTCTGGTATCATTTAAACAAAAAAAAGAAAATCCTGACCAAATGAGGTCATTTAAATATGATGTAGGTACCCAAATAGAGCGATCTCCGCTTGGACCAGTCTTGAAACTGAAAGCACAAGAAGACTTCATAAGCTCTGAGAAATCATATGAATATACTGCTTTTCATGCTGTTTGATATTATTCTTAAGATCAATACTTATAATACCAGGTAATGATATTTATTTCTACAGTGATTCTAATTAAATTAACTTGGAAAATGAAACTGCTTGTCCCAAATTTTAAGACAGCTAGAAAATTCTTCCCTCTTTCTATACTCACCTGTGGCTAAATGCTTCAAACTATTGTTTTTCAATATGGGAAATGGAGGCAGAAAATATACCAAACTAACTTGTAGACATTTTAGACAGTATCCACCTGCTAGAAAATGTATATCCCTTTAACTATGGAGAGGGGCTTCCCAGGTGGCATTAGTGGTAAAGAACCCGCCTGCCAACACAGGAGATGCAAGAGAGGCTAGTTCCATCCCTGGATCGGGAAGATCCCCTGGAGAAGGAATTGACAATCCACTCCAGTATTCTTGCCTGGAGAATTCCATGGACCAAACGTCAGAGGAGCCTGGAAGGCTAGTCCATGGGGTCTCAAAGTGTCCGACAGGACCGAGTGTGCAAACACAGGCAGCTATGGATAAAGGCCATCTTAACCAGAGAACCACTGTGTTATGTAAGGAACTCATCTATCCATTTATCAGCTAATTCTTACTCATTCTTTCCTCCAGACTCAGCTGTGACAGATTTCTCAGTAAGAAGAACTGTGAACATACATCCCAATCAAATCACAAAATATCTCAAAGGAGTCAGTGAACTATACCAAAGCACTTATTTGGGGTGTGTCCAAAGTTCAGCTAAGCAGCAGGCCCTCTGGGCACGCGTGACTCTGACTTCTACAGACCTGCCCTGCAGACCCGTGCCCCAGAAGATGCGCTGCGCAGGGAGCCCCACCTACTCCGCCTGCCTCCCTGGAGCAACCGGGCTCCTCCCCGCCGGCCACCCATCCTCTTCCTCACAGACCTGCTCCTGTACCTGGATGAGCAGTCACCAGGCCGCATGATGCTGAAGCTGAAGGCAGCCATCCTCCCAGAGATAGAGAACTTCAGAGCCATGTTTACTGGGCAGAAGAGCTCCAGCTACAAATGCTCAGCCTTCCCAAGAGCAATTCCGTCCTTCCTGCACCAGGCTGGCGACCTCATCCACAACATGGGCACAAGCAAGAGACATCCATGCTTGGAAGCCACTTTTCTGCAGAAAGCTGCAAACTGAAGCACCTGGGTTCAGGTGTCCTGTCCACGGTGCCTGGAGGCCCCACCACCAGTGGGCTCCCAGGTCTTCATTTGTACCCTAAAGGTAAACTGACTGGAAGGCAAACTTTGTGTTGTCAAAGGGGACGTGAAGAAGATAGAATCTCAGCTCCAACAATGGGAATGAGGTAGGAGATAAACGGGCCTCTGGGCCAGACACTTGATGTTTGTCAAGTGGAGTGAAATTCAAACTTTGTTCTCACCCAGACAGTCCAAGGACAAGCTAGTGGCAAAAGCTGAGCTCAGTTAAGGTAAAGAGATAAGATGTCTGCCCCCAGAGGTCAAGGAAGACTTCCCTGTCTGCACATGCGCAGGAAGCCTTCTGGTGCATCAAAAAGGGAAGGGGCCCCACCCCATAATAAGTGTGGACAGGAACCCACAGGCCTCTGCAGTGGGATCCATCTTAGAGAAAAGTTGCTCACATATCTTGAGGAGGGTTCACAGATCAGTCAGGTGTGACGAAAGAAACAAGATAATTGGTCAAATGTAAACGAAGGCCCAGAAGGACTGTCGTATGTAGGTGATTTAAGTCACCTTACTGGGATTCTCATTCAGGTCCCCCGCACTCCATCACAGACTGCAGCCACTTGAGCTAATCCACCACCTCTGGAAAGGGCTCTCAGAATCACTGGACCTCACAAGACCTGTTATAGCCAAGAAGAAAATCTGACTGCAGGTAGGATTTTTTGTTGTTGTTTTACTTTAACATTTGCTTCCCGTTGGTTTTGTTTATCAAAAGGATACTGTCCATACGTAATGGCCTGCCCGGAGAAACCCTATCTCTCTGCCTGAAGGTTAAACCAAAGTGCCTTTGTTCAGGACCCTGTCCACCTGTAGGTGGCTGCAAGAGAGAAGAAATTAACCACTCACCCCCTACCCTAGCCTCAAAGCTGACCATTCCAGGAGATATTTGCAAGATTAATAGTTCTTTTACTTTACTTCCTCACCTCCTCCTGCTCTGGGTTCGATAAAAGAAACTGGCATCCAGACCCCAGTAAGGTGGCTAATTTGAGACACTAGTCAACTATCTTCTTGGTCAGCTGGCTTTCCAAACAAAGTCGCATTCCTTTCCTCAACACCTCATCTCCTGACTTACTGGCCTGTTGTGCCACCAGCTGACAGAGTGAGCTTGGACTCAGTAACAGACCTACCAGGCTGCTTTCCCAGGACCCCGCTTCTGGACACCCTTCTTGGACACTGTCACCACTCTTGTCAGGCACCACCTATGATCACCTGGCCCAAGCTCATCTGTGCCTTGGACACTGGGGTGGTGGTGGGTTAACTTACAAGGCAATTTCTAACTTTTCTTTGGCAGGGGGGAAGGCCAGTTGCTGCAAAGGACTGTAATATCTGTTTAGTGTTGTCTTCCTAAATTAGAGTAATTTAACAAGACTGCCTGGAGGACTTCCCTGGTGGTCCAATGGTTAACACTCTATGCTTCTCAGTTCAGTTCAATTGCTCAGTTGTGTCTGACTCTTTGCGACCCCATGAATTGCAGCACACCAGGCTTCCCTGTCCATCACCAACTCCCGGAGTTCATTCAGACTCACGTCCATGGAGTCAGTGATGCCTTCCAGCCATCTCATCCTCTGTCATCCCCTTCTCCTCCTGCCCAACCCCTACCAGCATCAGAGTCTTTTCCAGTGAGTCAACTCTTTGCATGAGGTGGCCAAAGTACTGGAGTTTCAGCTTCAGCATCATTCCTTCCAAAGAAATCCCAGGGCTGATCTCCTTCAAAATGGACTGGTTGGATCTCCTTGCAGTCCAAGGGACTCTCAAGAGTCTTCTCCAACACCACAGTTCAAAAGCATCAATTCTTCGGCTACTGCAGGACATATGAATTCTATCCCTGCTCTAGGCACTAAGATCCTACATGCCATGCAATATGGCAAAAAAAAAAAAAAAAAAGTTAACTGAAGCTGTGGCATTAACTGCTCCATGCTTTGGTCTGACCTGAGTTGATGAAATAGAACAGATCCCCAAAACTTGGCCTTCAGAGCACAATTCAGGCTGTTTTATCACATAGAAAGTGAAGTCACTCAGTCGTATCTGACTCTTTGCAACCCCATAGACTGTAGCCTACCAGGCTCCTCTGTCCATGGAATTTTCCAGGCAAGAGTACTGGTGTGGGTTGCCATTTCCTTCCCTAGGGGATTCTCCCAACCCAGGGATTGAACCCAGGACTCCTGAATTGCAGGCAGATGCTTTACTGTTTGAGCCCCAGGGAAGCCCTTTGGGTCACATGGCTGAATCCTTTTATCCCACCACGATGAATCCTGGTGGTTTGGAGTGAGTCCTTGGTGGTAGAAGCAGCTGGAACCTGGGAACAGACCCACTACAAGCTGTGCATGGTCAACATGAGTTCCCAAGTTGAGAACAGAAATGGCCTGTAAGTGCCTGGTACTCTGGAAGACAGTAAAGAACCTGCCTGCAATGCGGGCGACCTGGATTCAGTCCCTGGATTGGGAAGATCCCCTGGGGAAAGGAATGGCTACCCACTTCAGTATTCTTGTCTGGAGAATCCCTATGGACAGAGGAGCCTGACAGGCTACAGTTCATGGGATCTCAGAGAGTCAGACACAGCTGAGCGGCTTTCACTTTTCACTTTCACTCTGGAAGGAACTCAGTGTATATTTTCTGGTGGGCTTTGATTTTTTGTGTGTGTGTTTGATACATTAAATCTACTGATTATATATACAATATACTTAATTTAGTTTTTCTCTGAACACCTCTCTCAGGTTCCATTTTCAAATTCATAACTAAATAAAGTATTCTTTGACTTTTTAAAATTTTATTGAAGTACACTTGATGTACAATATGAGTTCCACATATACAACATAGTGATTCACAATTTTTACAGCTTATAGTTAACTTATATTTTTATAAAATATTGGCTATATTTCTTGTGTTGTACAATACATTCTCATAGCTTATTCATTTTGCATCTAATAATTTGTACTTCTGAATTCTCTACCCCAATATTCCTTCTCTCCCAATCCCTCTCCCCACTGATAACCACTAGATTGATTTCTGTATCTATGAGTATATTGCTTTTTTCTTAAATTCACTTTGCTATATTTTTTAAATTTCACACATAAGTGAAATCATACAATGTTTGTCTCTGTCTGACTTATCTCACTTAGCATAATGTCCTCCAGGTTCTTCCATGGTGTTGCAAATGGCAAAATTTTCTTTCTTTTTTAAGGCTGAATAGTATTCCCGTGTGTGTGTGTGTGTGTGTGTGTGTGTGTGTGTGTGTGCATGTGTGCATATCACATCTCCCACCTGCTGATGGACACTTAGGGTGATTCCATATCTTGGCAACTGTAAATAATGCTACTATGAACTATGAACATGGAGTGCATGAGGTTTCCTCAAACAGTGAAAGCTATTCACTCTTATAAGGAAAGCTGAGAGTGACCTAGGGGTTCAAGATTGTCAGTTTCATCTAGATTCACCAGATGTTTCCACATCAAATTGCCATAAAGGAAAAATTCTTTACGATCCTGATCCACTATCACAGATCAGATGATAACAGGCAGAGATGGAGCCCAGTTCAGTTCAGCCGCTCAGTCGTGTCCAACTCTTTGTGACCCCATGGACTGCAGCACGCCAGGCTTCCCTGTCCATCACCAACTCCCAGAGCTTACTCAAACTCATGTTCATCGAGTTGGTGATGCCATCCAACAACCTTATCCTCTGGCATCCCCTTCTCCTTCCATCTTCAGTCTTTCCAACATCAAGGTCTTCTCCATTAAGTCAGTTCTTTGCATCAGATGGCCAAAGTATTGGAGTTTCAGTTTCAGCATCAGTCCTTCCAATGAATATTCAGGATTGATTTCCTTTAGGAGTGACTGGTTGGATCTCCTTGCAGTCCAAGGGACTCTCAAGAGTTTTCTCCAACATCACAGTTCAAAAGCATCAATTCTTTGGCACTCAGCTTCCTTTATAGTCCAACTCTCACATCCATACATGACCACTGGAAAAACCATAGCTTTGACTAGACAGACCTCTGTTGGCAAAGTAATGTCTCTGCTTTTTAATATGCTGTCTAGGTTGGTTATAGCTTTTCTTCCAAGGAGCAAGTGTCTTTTGATTTCATGGCTGCAGTCACCATCTGCAGTGATTCTGGAGCCCAAGAAAATAGCTGAGAAGTATAAATAGATAACTGGCAGACATGTAATTAGAAATTCATAAAGAGAGGTGATGGAAGGAAAAAAAAAAAGGTAAGTGCAATACTTTAAAGTGATAATGGCAAAGAATTGAAACTGCTCCAAAGATGTAGGGGTAGAGTCCAGTATGTACATGATTTTGGCTACATACAATCCAGCATATATTATAGTAGAAGGTGGCTAGTGACTTAATCCTTGTAGAACTGGATGAAAAGTGACACTTCTTGCTTTACTTAAATAGCCAAGGAAGGCATACAAATAATCAACAAGTACATGAGAAGGTGCTTGACATCACTAACCAACAGGGAAAGCAAGTCAAAGCCACAGTGAAATAACACCTAACACCTCTTCGGATGGCTATTATCAAAAAAGACAACAGATAACAAATACTGACAAGCATGAGGAAAAAAGGAAACCCTTGTTTATTGTTGGTGGGAATGTAAACTGGAGTACGTCAAGGCTGTATATTGTCACCCTGCTTATTTAACTTATATTTAGAGTACATCATGAGAAATGCTGGGCTGGAAGAAGCACCAGCTGGAATCAAGATTGCCGGGAAAAATATCAATAACCTCATATATGCAGATGACACCACCCTTATGGAAGAAAGTGAAGAGAAAGAAAAAAGCCTCTTGATGAAAGTGAAAGAGGAGACTGAAAGAGTTGGCTTAAAGCTCAACATTCAGAAAACTAAGATCATGGCATCTGGTCCTAACACTTCATGGGAAATAGATGGGGAAACAGTGGAAACAGTGTCAGACTTTATTTTGGGGGGCTCCAAAATTGCTGCAGATGGTGATTACAGCCATGAAATTAAAAGACACTTATTCCTTGGAAGAAAAATTATGACCAACCTAGATAGCATATTCAAAAACAGAGACATTACTTTGCCAACAGAGGTCCGTCTAGTCAAGGCTATGGTTTTCTCCAGTGGTCATGAATGGTTGTGAGAGTTGGACTGTGAAGAAAGCTGAGCGCTGAAAAATTGGTGCTTTTGAACTGTGGTGTTGGAGAAGACTCTTGAGAGTCCCTTGGACTGCAAGGAGATCTAACCAGTCCATTCTAAAGGAGATCAGTCCTGGGTGTTCATTGGAAGGACTGATGCTGAAGCTGAAACTCCAGTACTTTGGCCACCTCATGCAAAGAGTTGACTCATTGGAAAAGACCCTGATGCTGGGAGGGATTGGAGGCAGGAGGAGAAGGGGACGACAGAGGATGAGATGGCTGGAAGGCATCACCAACTTGATGGACATGAGTTTGAGTGAACTCCGGGAGTTGGGGATGGACACGGAGGCCTGGCGTGCTGTGAGTCATGGGATCGCAAAGAGTCAGACATGACTGAGTGACTGAAATGAACTGAACTGAACTGAACTATAGAAAATAAAATGGAGGGTCCTCAAATTTTTTAATAGAATAATCATAAGATCCAGTAATTCAATTCCTGAGTATATATTCAGAGGACAAAATCAGTATTTCAAAGAGATAGCTGTAATTTCATATTCACTGGCCAAGATATGTAAACAACATAAGAGTCCACTTATGGATGAATGGATAAAGAAGATGAAATCGATGATATATAGATAGATAATATTATTTATTATTTACTCAAAATTTCAAAGAAGAAAATCCTGACTTTTGCCATGCAGGGATGAAACTAGAGGACATTATACTAAATGAAATTAGCCAGAAAGAGGGATGAAACTAGAAGATATTATGCTAAGTGAAATTAGCCAGAAAAAGAAAGAGAAAAACTGTATGATCTCACTTCCTACATGAAATAAAAATAAATCAAGTTCACAAAAACAAGAGAGTAGAATAGTGGTTACGAGTGCCTGGGAGATGGGGAGATAAGAAGATGCTGGTCAAAAGGCATAAACTTTCCATCATAAGATGAAGAACCTCCAGGCATTCATAGATCATAGTGACAGTAGTTAATAATACTGTATTGTGTGCTTGATACATGGAAAGATGGTAGACTTTAAGATCTCACACACAAAACAGTCATAACTATGTGAGGGGAAGGATCTGTTCAATAACCTGACTGTGATATTCACTTCACAGAAAATATGTATGCTAAATCATCACATTGTACACTGTAAACATGTACAATTTACTGCCAAATATACCTCAACAAAAATGAAAAATGAAGATAAATTAGGTGATCCCACCGTCTATGCACTTAAAAAAGAACTAACTGAAAAGACCAAGTATTTGCAATGGTGTGGAACTATGGGACTCACACAGTGGCTGATACAAAGAAAAATAACAGAACGACTCTGGAAAACACCTTGACAGTTTCTTACAGTGTTAAACATACTTACCATGTGACTCAGTAATTAAACTCCTAGGAATGAGTCCAAAAGAAAGGAAAACAAATATTCATATAGAAGCAAGAACTCAAATGTTCGCAGAAGCTAAATTCATAATAAACAAAAATTGAAAATAACTCAGGTGCCCATGTTCTGGTGAACAAATAAGAAAACTGTGTGATGAGGAAGCTACTGATGCCTGAAATGCTCAGATTAATCCCGAAGCCCCAGATTAAATGAAAACCATATTCTGCAGGTTGGATTTATGTTCAAAGAGCTGGAAGAATCAAAATTACACGTACAGCAAACACATCAGTGGTTGTCAGGTGCGGAGGTAGGGACGTGACCGCATTGACCTGCAAAAGGCCACATGAAATATTTGAGGTAAAACAGATATTTTAAACCATTCCTGTAATGGTGGCAGTGGCTATGTGACTATAAATTTGTCAAAAATCCACAAATTATATCCTTAAATGTGCCTGTTGTGTATAGATCACATCTCAATAAAATACTTTCTAAAAATATGTATATAGACATATAGCATATAAAAAATCTCAGTTTGAAAAGCATCTTAATATGTTTTCAATACATTGTGAACATTTCTTATGTAAGTGTTCCAAGGTTTTAGTTCATTAAGGCTTTAAGCATATCTCTAAGTTTTACTTTAAATAAACACCCAAGAGAGTCACTCAGGAGACCTTAACTTTCTAACTGTGATTAGTAACTTCAGTTCTAACATCCCAGGATTACAATAATAATAATTACCTTTTTTTTAATCCCAGAATCCCAAGAGCCATTCTAGACCAAATCTCTAAATATGACTGTAAAATCTTTAATACTGGAATCACTTCAATATCCAGAAACTAATATTATTTCCAGGGGAAAGAAAATAAAGTAGATATGTCTAAAATCAAGTCATAATATGCCTGATGAATGAACAGGAGTGACTAAACAAAATGAAGGAAGTTTTTAGACATTTCAAATGCAAATATGAGTTTTTTGATAAGTGAAATGATGTGCTTTTAAAAATAGTTTCACATCACTAGACACCAGAGACAGTACAGAATATTTTAGCACCAGACTATCTCATATGCCTTTTAGTTCCCTTCTAACCTAAGAGTCTGTAGTTTTGAAGAGTTCCAAGTTTCTGGATGGAGCCACAGAAGATATAAAATTAACTGAGTAGACAGGAAATTACACCCCTACAAGTGAGAAAAAAGAAATCTAAGATTTAGGAAGATTTCAGTCAGAAAGCCTTTCAGTCTTTTTGCCAGAGATAGAAACTGGAAGTCAGGGAACCTACTCTCAATGCACTGGGTCTGACTTTATGACTAAACTCACCATTCTGCTTTGTTGGCAAAAATGTGATCCAGACAACATACTGCTTGAAACTCAGGAAAATATTCTGGATTAAGATTCACCGAATGTGTAAAACAGATGATTAAATGATAAAATAACACTTGGAATTTAGTATTAGTCAAAACTTAGACTTTTTTCCTGGGAATAAGGAAAAACAGAAAAATCATCAGAGGTTATAGCAGGACAGATTTTCATTCAATGGAGGTGGATGAAGTACTTCAGCAAAAACTGAATAACCGTTGGGTGGGATTTTGAAGAAAGAGACGTATATTATATGGGGAAGAGTCTCAGAGTAAGACTGAGAGAAATCTAGATGGAATTCAAAGTTGAAGCAATAAAAGAATGTAAAGAATAATGGATGGAAGGCTTGAGAAGAAAATACCACAATTTTGAGGTTCTTACATATTTAAATGAAGAAAATATCAGCTGTTCTACAATCAGTATAATGTAAGTACATTTTAGTTTGCATGTATCCATATTTATATTTTACACAGTCTGAGTCTTCATACATGGGTTTGCATGTGTATTTTGTAAGTTAAAGTCCAGTTACTGCCCTGACAAAAAAATTAGTGTTGGCAAAGTCAAATATAATACCTTTACTATAACTATGTAAATTCATGTGTTTAATGCACCTCAATTACAGTTGGCCTTTTTCACATTTTCCTGATAGCATCTCACATCTACCCATCTCCACATCTTAGTCCTTCTCTCTTCATCCTTCCTCAGCCCTAAGAACATTTAAGGACATATTGAACATCAAGGTTAGGACCATCAGACATGACAGCCATCCTCATTTTAGAGATGAGGAAGACAAGACCCAGGCTGCTTTAGAGTCTTATTAAAGATCCTGAACTTCTGAATGGCCAAACAAGAAATACAACACAGGTTCTCTGATTCCAAGACCTGCTATACGCGCCATCTTTTTCCTACGGCCAAATTCTTGAAATGTGCAATTTTACGCAAATTTTCAGGATCCACAGAAAAAAATGGTAGTGAGGAAAATGACCAGAAAAAGAAAGACTACGTTTGTCAAGGTTATAATTAAATTGTGATACACAGGTTGTCATGGTCCAGAACCTTTCCTCCTGGACATGATGGGATCCTGAGATCTAATACCGACCATTTGTAATAGAAAAGGCTAACACAAACTTGGGTTTTTTTTTTTTTTCACTATCACAAATTTGAGAGACTCTACAGAGGAGAGCATTTTTAATTTTTCTCAAAGAAGTGTATTTTACCTAAATAAAGCAAAATAGAAAGTTCCCAATGCCATTTTTTCCCAACGGTATATGATCGTGTGACAACCATGGCAAAGAGCAACTCTGAGTTCAAACAGCCCATGTTTTTATTGTTAAAAAATAGCATAATGCTTTGAAGATATCAAATTATTCAAATTTTACAATATCAGAGGGAAGTTAGGTGCCTATCAGGGCCATCAAACACTATATAGGCTAGAAGAAAAATAGAGGATATTATAGAGGAGGTGGGACGGTTTACTAAAATGGAAGAATAAATAGAATAGATGAGATGTAGATTCATGAATATCTACAGTATTCTGTTAAGATACCTGTCAGTCTCCAGTTCAGTGATGAAGGTGTGGAGGGCTAAAGAAAGGGAAGGTTAAAATGTTTCTACTTCTCTATAAAGTGTGCTCTATGTTATTATCAGACTAAACCTCAATACAAACGACTTCCCTATAGCTCAAATGGTAAAGAATCTACCTGCAATGAAGGGTTTGATCCCTGGGTCAGGAAGATCCTCTGGAGAAGGGAACGGCAATCCACTCCAGTAATCTTGCCTGGAGAATCCCGTGGACAGAGAAGCCTGGCGGGCTACAGTCCATGGAGTCACAAAGAGTCAGACTCAACTGAGTGACTAACATACACACACACACACACAAACCTCAATAACATTAATATTTTTTCACCGATATGATTATGACTTTCTTGCAGGAGTAAACAGCTGAGAGGTCTATTATCTGGGTGCAGGAGCAGTAGGGGAGGAGTGAATATTAGAATATTTGTGGTGGAAAGAGTTCCTACTGGTATCAAGACCTTATTTCAGTAGGTGAGACTCTTCAGAGAACTTTGATAACATGAAAATGAAACAAATTGCCTTAAAACAATTTGGAAGATTATGAGAGAAACGGAATAATGCCTCTTGCAATTGTAAACTATTCTCTTTCATCCTAGAGTTTCTCCTTCCTGAGACCCTATCTCTAAACCCTGAAAGATCAGATCTATTAGGCACCTTGGTGTTTGGGTTCCTTTCTCATGCCTAGTAACATTTTAGCAATCAGTTACTTATTAATAGAACTAGATGGATGCCACATTAACAGCAAAAGAAAAGATGACACTCACCAGGACGGTACAGTTATAATACAATCTGTATTTGATACATGAAAATGCAGGCTCCTGAGTTTACCTTTGCTGAGCAGCTGCAACTTTTTGCATGGGGGGAGTGCATCAATTCTGATCTATTTATTTAATAAAATATGAGTGCTGTTTTTGCCCAAAGAAATAGTCACTTGAGTCTAAATTCAATTACTACTACTTTCACTGGAAGTAAAAGATACATTTAGACTGGAAAGAAATATGTAGGTGATCAATACTCATTTATAGATGTAGGGGCAAGGATTAAAAAGAACATAAAAAGAGCTCTCCTACAAATTCACCAGCAAGTCAAGTTGTTCAGATCCAATTATGTTCAAATTTTATTCTTTTTTTTACATTTATTGTGCACTTTATTTCTTTTTTTTAAATGTGTAGTAATTTTATTTATTTTTTTTACTCTTAAATGGATGGAAGCTATTATGCATTTTGTAAAGGAATTTACTTAGAAATGTCAAATAATTCTACAAAACCAATATTTCCTAATTTAAAACAGGGAAGGTGAGTACTGAACTCTTACTATTAAAAGAATACAGATTGTTTGATTTGTACAATACATAAGTATTGAACAGAAATGAAGAAGCAAATGAAGGAGCAGAAAAAGTCAAAAAGCCAAATTTTCAGATGGAAATTTGCTCAAAAGAGCATGTCTTTAAAGCAAAGACAGCAGCTAGGAGTTACATATCCCAACTAGAGCCTGAGGAAAATGCTTTTCTTTAAAGAGGAGCCAGGTGGGCTCTAGGCTTAGAAAGAACCCAGCTCAGGGTTCATAATTTTCTTCTTTTAACTTGAAACTAAAAGATTACTCACAAAATATTACAACAAAGGACAGTGGGTCAACTGCATTCTGTAGGCATGCAGTAGATATTCAGCACACTTGATCAGTGTCCAGAGATTAAGCTGAATGTATCCAGCACACTTGATCAGTGTCCAGAGATTAAGCTGAATGTATCCAGCACACTTGAGCAGTGTCCAGAGATTAAGCTGAATGTACCCAGCACACTTGATCAGTGTCCAGAGATTAAGCTGAATGTATCCAGCACACTTGAGCAGTGTCCAGAGATTAAGCTGAATGTATTCAGCACACTTGAGCAGTGCCCAGACATTAAGCTGAATGCTTCAGACACTATTTGCATCCTTTTTACCTATTTTTTATTTTCTGGCTGCAACGTGAAGCCATGTGGGATCTTAGTTCCCAGACGACTAGACCATCAGGGAAGGCTCTCTCTGCCCATTTTTGAACTACTATTAGTAATGTGATCGTCCAGTGGCTGAAAAGAATATATGGTATAGAAGTCTTATTTGCAGAAATCTGTTGAGTCATTTGGAGAACAGGAGGGTAGAGTCTATTTTGTAGCCATAGACATAACATTGCAAAGAGCAAAAGAGAAGAACATGGACCATTTGCCCAAAGATGTTTTTCAAAATATATAAAATTGGTTTCACAAATTATGATACATATATTATTGACCTTGTATATTATACATACATATGATACATATATTATTAGTTCCATAACAGTGTAGATATTTTAAAACATATATGATTATAGCAAATTTTTTAAAAATAAAAACCATGGGGAATTTCCCAGCAGTCCAGTGGTTAGGACCCGGCGCTCTCACTGCCAAGGTTCAGTCCCTGGTTGGGGAACTAAGATATTGCAACTCTCAAAGCAAGGCCCCCAAAAAATTAAATAAATAAATACCACAGGACTTTATGGAGAATTCAATTACTACTAAATTAAAATAATATATGTCCAACCTGATATTATATTAACTCAACACATAATACCAATAACAAATGTAAGTATCAATAGAAACAAATACACGTTCCCTCTCATTTGACTGTACAATTTTCCTTTCTCTGCTCTTTGATTTAAGCAATACTTGAAAACATGAAAAAGAAACCTCAAGGAAACTAACTTGGCTTTATTAGCTTTCCATTTTCTCCATTTTCCAAATTGATTGACTGGATTCTCAGGTAGGTTTCTCCTCTTATGATCAGAACTTAGCTTGGAAAACAGAAGTCAGGAAGAGGGAAGTAGAAAAGAAGCATTGTATAAAAAAAAATTTTAAAAAGTCACCAAGCTTCATGGAACTATGAAGATAGTTTCCATCAACCAAAAATTTTAAATATGGGAAGACTGGAGAATGGGTGTCATTTATCCAAGATCCTACATTTATTAGGGTCAGAGACAGGATGGAAACAATTCACTCTTGACTCTCCATTCAGACCTGTTTCTACTATATCTTCTCGATGCTACTGGAAGTTTAAAGCCTACTTATTCTGACTTTCATCTTTATTTTCAGTTTTTTGTTTTGTTTTGTTTTCAGAGACATGCTGCCCACCTTGCACCGCACTCAATGGATGTGCAGAATCAGACCACGGTGACCGAGTTCATCCTGACTGCCTTCCCTGCTCTCCAGAGGCTTCAGATCTTCCTCTTTGTGATCCTCTTGTTTACGTACCTGCTCACTCTAACTGGAAATGGTGTCATCATTTCCCTAATATGGGCTGATAGTCGCCTCCAAACCCCAATGTACTTCTTCCTCAGTAATTTGTCGTTTTTGGACATTTTATTCACTAGCTCAGTTACCCCAAAACTATTATCCTTTCTCCTCAAGGACAGGAAGACCATATCTCTTGCAGGCTGCATCAGCCAAACATACTTCTTCTTCTTCCTGGGGACCGTGGAGTTCATCCTGCTGGTGGTGATGTCCTTTGACCGCTATGTGGCCATCTGTAACCCCCTGCGCTACACCATCGTCATGAACAGCAGGCTGTGTCTCCTGCTGGTTCTGGGCTGCTGGGTGGGGGCCTTCCTGTCGGTGCTCTGCCCGGTCATTCTGCTGTCCAGGCTGCCCTTCTGCCATAAGGAGATTCATCACTTCTTCTGTGACATCGCCCCTCTGCTGCAGGTGGCCTGCATAGACACTCATTTCCTTGAGATGATAAGCTTCCTCTTGTCTTCTCTCATCCTCCTCACCTCGCTGGTGATCACCACCGTGTCCTATACCTACATCATCTCGACCATCCTGCGCATCCCCTCGGCCCAAGGGCGTCAGAAAGCCTTTTCCACCTGCGCTTCTCACATCACTGTCGTTTCTATTGCCTACGGGAGCAACATCTTCATGTATGTGAGACCCAGCCAGAGTCATTCCCTGGAATTTGACAAAGTGACTGCTGTCCTCACCATAATGGGGACCCCTCTCCTGAACCCCTTCATTTATAGTCTAAGGAATGAAAAGGTAAAGGAAGTTTTGAGAGATGCAATCAACAAAATTGCGTCCTTATTGCACAGGAAACCTTGAAAGGTTGCTTGCTAAGAATGGCTTTTCCAACTCTTGGACACAATATGGAGTAAGGCATGCTTGAAGACCATAAAATCCAAAATATGTAAGAAGAAATGAAATAGTTTTGCACCTAATCTGATGCCAAGTATTATAGTCAAGTCCAGAGCAGACAAGTCAGACATCAAGAAAATAACATGAACCTTAATTGGACCATCTCATACACAGAACTGAATGAATTAAAGAAAAATACTGAACTGGAGTCAGAAAACCTGAATTTTAAGCCTGACTCTATCACTTTTTTATCAGGTAACAAGTAACCTCTCTGATCTTAGTTTCTCACCTGTGGAATGGGGAATATGGTTTGTGCTTTTCCTTTTTTTTTTTTTTTTAGTTAATGTAGGATTAACAGAGATAATCTAAGTCATGCAACTACATGTAACTCAAAGTGAATCTTCTGAGTGTTTTAAGAATTTACAGGATGATGGGAATCATCCCTAACAGCCAAATACTGTAAATAATAATAACACAAAAACAGGGAAGAGGAGTAACATACATTCGTGTTTGTACATGTAATTAAGTATGCACATTTAACCCTCTTAACAACCTTGAGAAGCAGATTTTTTTTTTTTTTCGGCCACGCACCACCTCAGCTTGAGGGCTCTTGGTTCCACAACCAGGGACTGAACTCTTGACAGTGAAAGCACGGAGTCCCAACTACTGCACTGCCAGGGAATTCCTAAGAAGCTGATGTTTTTATCTCCATTTTACAGAGGAGAAAACTGAGGTTCACTGAGATTAAGTGTCTTTCCCCAACTACATCACTAGTTGTTAAAATATATATATTTATATGTATATATACAGGTACAGTGGGGACAAGCATCTAAAAAGAGAGCCTAAGGGACTTTCTGAGCAGTCCAGCGGTTAAAACTCTGTGCTCCCAAAGCAGGGGACAAGGGTTCAATCCCTGGTCAGGGAACTAAGATCCTGCATCCTGCATGGGATGGCCAAAAAGATTAAAAAATAAATTTAAAAAGAGAGAGAGTTTAGGAAGAGGGAGAAGACAAGAGGCATCTCAGAGATCAAAATTAAGTCATTACCAGTGTGGTCGTGAATCTTCCAGCCACACAGACAAAGATGAAGACCTTAAGAATTGGCAGAGAATCTGTCATGGTAGAACAGGAAGAGAAAGTACTGTCTTCAAAATGGATTCAGAATATTATAAAAGAACAATATCCAAAAAGAAAGAATATTGTCTGTCAAAAGGTAGAGCAGTGGACAAATGTTTACAGATCACAAGAAGATAGAAGGGGACATTTCCTGGTGGTCCAGTGGTTAGGACTCTGCACTTTCACTGCCAAGAGTCTGGGTTCAGTCCCGCAAAAGTAGAACAGAATCATCAGAAATGAAGCATTCACATAATTTTCTGCACTGTATTCATACTCAGACATTAATTAAGATGGGGTTTTGAAAGCTACTACATTTGTGTCCTATTGATGCCATAACAAAATTAGCAGCCAAAAAAATACAAATTGACTATCTTAGAGTTCTGCAGCTCAGAAGTCCAATACAGGTCTCACCAAACTAACATCTGCAGACTGCATTCCTATCTAGGGACCCTAGAGGAAAATCCATTTCCTTCTTAGTTTGGGTTGGTCTTGAAGTTTGGGACCAAGGTCCTAGTATGCTGCTGCTGCCAGCTATCAGCCAAGGACCAGTCCCAGTTTCTAGAAGGTACTGCAGTCCTTGACTCATGGTCCCCTCTTCCTCCAGCTTCAAAGCCAACAACAAGGGGGCAAGCCTCTCTCTGGTGTGTCAGGTCTCTGCTCCTTCCTCTTCCATCTCCTCTCTGACTCAGCTGGAAAAGGTTCTTCCTTTTTAAGGACTCATTTGACTGGACTGAGCCAGGCAAATGATCCACAATAATGTCGCTAACACAAACTCCACATGCTGAGTTACTTCTGTAAAGTCCCTTTTGCAACTAATGCAGCATACAGGTGACCCTCCACATCCATGGGTTCCACATCTACTGATTCAACCCACCATCAATCAAGAGTATTCTAAAGAAAATTAAATTCCAGAAATTACCAAAAAGTGAAATTTAAACTTACCACGTCCTGGCAACTATTCGAATACCATTTACATTATTAGATTTTATAGGTAATCTAGAGATGATGGAAAGCTTCAGGAGGATGTGCACAGGTTTTTTAGGCAAATACTAAGCCATTTTCTATATGGTGGCTTCCCTGTAGGCTCAGCAGTAGAGAATCTGCCTGCCAATGCAGGAGACAAAAGAGACACAGGTTCGATTCCTGGGTGGGGAAGATCCCCTGGAGAGGAAAATGGCAACCCGCTCCAGTATTCTTGACTGAGAAACCCCATGGACAGAGAGCCTGGCGGGCTACAGTCAATGAGGGTCACAAAAGAGTCAGAAGACAATAAAAACAACTATGCTATTTTATACACGGGTCCTGGACCCGACCCCCTTCGAATACCAAGGGACAAGTGTACTCATAGATTCTGGAGATTGAACAAGGATTACCTTTAGGTGCCAATATTCTACTTACCAGGGCTTCCCTGGTGGCTCAGATGGTAAAGAATCTGCCTGCAATGCAGGAGACACCAACTCAGTCCCTTGATCGGGAAGATTCCCTGGAGAAGGGAATGGCTACCCACTCCACCAAAGTTAAATTGCCAGTGCTAATAATGCAAGGACGTAAAAGAAAAGAATAGGATGCTTTTTTAAAGCCAATACTGACTTCTAAACTCTGTCTTTCATCACTTGAAACCAGAAGAATTTACAAGCCCCAGGATATGAAAGATTAGTGAAAAGCAGCAAAATATCTGGAAAATTCTTATTGTAATGGTTATGTTGTTTCTACTTGAATCATGGTTAGGTAAAATTTTATAAATTCATATTTACTAATATTTGAGAGAAACTTTATCTGTAAATTTTTGATCACCCTCTAATTGATTCATCATTTCCAATGGCCTATATTTACACTTTTGAAAAAATTAATTTATATGCAAAATGAAAATTAATTATATGTAATGCTATTTTAACTGAAGTGTTAAATCAGAAAAACCAAAGGTAAATACAGGTAAAAGATAGCTGAATGAAGGTTGGAGACCAATTCTTGTAACTCTGCTTATATCCTAATTCACTAGTAAATCCATTGCCATTATTTAACCTGAATTGTTATTAAAATGTAATGATTTTGCAACAAAAAAAAAAACATTGTTAAGTGACAATAAATATAGTTGGCACTTCTCGCTGTTTTAACCTTTTAATGAATTCCCATGTTACTCACAAGTCCCATACTGAGCTCATTAACATAGCAAAGAAAGTCTTCAACAAATAAGGTAATTTAAACCTAATTCAGTGGGGCTGGCCCGAGTTGGACCAGCCTTGAAACTGAAAGTACAAAGACTTCATAAACTCTTAAAAATACTGTAAATATACTGTTGCACTTTTATGTTGATTATGATCATTACCAACATTGTTATAATTGCAGTTATGATATTTGTTTAACCAGTGTGATGATACATTGATTCTAATTAGTTAAGTTACTTGGAAAATGGGAACTACTTGTCACAAATTTGGGGATAGCTAGAAAATTCTTCACTCTTCTTATACTCGCTTATAAATAGATGTTTTTCAGTATCAGAGATGGAAGGGAAAAATATACCAAAATAACCTGACCTGTAGAGATTTCAAACAGTATTCATTTGCTAGATAAATTGTATCCCTCCAACTATGGATGAAGAGCATTCGACCAGAGAACCACTGTGTTATGTAATGAATTCATTGATCCTTCCACTTACCAGCTAATTCTCACATATTCCTTCCTCCTAACTCAGTTGCAAAAAACATGATCATCTGTCCCATAAGATCACAAGGATTCTCAAGGACTATAGCAAAATGTGCCAAATAATTTATGTGGGGTTTGTCACCAGTAACACAGTCTTCTCCATCAGTCTTCTCGTGCCCTTGGAATGGGACTTATGCTATTGGCTCTCAGATCCTCAGGTCTTCAGACTTGGTCTAGAATTACAGCACCAACTTTCCTGGGTCTCCAGCTTGCAAATGGCAGAAATGAAACTTAACCTCCATAATCATATGAGCCGATTCTTCATAACAAATATGTGTGTGTGTGTATAACAAATCTCTCTATATATACAACAAATCATCATATAATAAATATATACATACACACACATGTGCACACCCCATTGGTTCTGCTACTCTGAAGAACATTGTCTAATACAGTAATTTTCCCATTTTTAGAGCTTTTAAATTTTTGGAGCTTTTAAAATTTTGGAATCTTGTGTTAATTTATAGTATAGAAAAAATAATAAACATAATTTTCACACAACATAAAATATATATTAGAAGGACAATCAAATCCCGGTATTCCCTGGAACAGGAGTTACATTTAATAACTTTTATTTACTATTCAAGAGAAAAAATTCTGAAAAAAAAATTGTTATTGAGACCCCCTCATAATAACCGATTACAAATCCTTGAAGATTTCTGCATCTTAAGAGCCCAGTTATTTTTAAATTATTAATGTGATTAAATGTTCAAGGAATTGCTTGTTTTTATTCTTGAAATTATGAATGAGAAAACAGAACTTGAGGAAGGTGTTCTGAAAAAACCTAAATGGAATATTCTTTAGTGGCCATTTCCCCTTTCTTGCATTGCAGAAAATATGTGACAGTTATTGTGTTGATACATAGTTCAAATTTTTTACAGTAATCTAGGACTGCATTATTTCCAATATATTTCCAATAATATTTCCAATAATACAGCCTGCAAAGTATCACTGTTGGGAAGAAGTTAGCCTCACAAATGAAAGGCTGAAATTAGACATCCATCAAGAGAAGACTGTCTAGGTCTTGGTTAATTTAAAATGTACCACCCTGGAGGTACAGTGGTTGGAAGTCCCCCTGCCAAAGCAGGCAACCCAGGTTGATCCCTTGTCCAGAAAGATTCCACATGCCTTGGGGCAACTAAGCCCTTGCACCACAACTACTGAGTCTGAGAGCCTGAAGCCTGTGCTCTGCAGCAAGAGAAGCCACTGCAATGAGAAGCCACTGCAATGAGAAGCCACTGCAATGAGAAGCCCAAGCACGGCAAAGAAGAGGAGCCCCCACCTGCGGCAACTAGAGAAAGCCTGAGAGCAGCCTTGGAGACCCCGCACAGTCAAAAATAAATAAACTTTGTAAATGGCATGAAAAGGGTGACAATAGATGGAATGTTTACTATTTATCACTGTAAGATGGTAGGTAACCACGATGTTCTACCAACTCCTCAAACTTGTAAAAGAACCACGATAGATTCACTCAATTTATATTAACGTCAATAAGATTTTACAAGGGAGGAAATGTATAATACCTTCAGTACTGCTGCTGCTAAGTCGCTTCAGTCGTGTCCAACTCTGTGTGACCCCATAGACGGCAGCCCACCAGGCTCCGCCGTCCCTGGGATTCTCCAGGCAAGAACACTGAAGTGGGTTGCCATTGCCTTCTCCAATGCATGAAAGTGAAAAGTGAAAGGGAAGCCACTCAGTCGTATCCAACTCTCAGCGACCCCATGGACTGCAGCCCACCAGGCTCTTCTGTCCATGGGATTTTCCAGGCAAGAGCACTAGAGTGGGGTGCCATTGCCTTCTCCAACCTTCAGTACTAGTGCTGATTACCACGATATGAGGCAAAGGGAAAGGGAAGTCACTCGGTCGTGTCCGACTCTGTGCGACCCCATAGACGGAAGCCCACCAGGCTCCTCCATCCATGGGATTCTCCAGGCAAGAGTACTGGAGTGGGGTGCCATTGCCTTCTCCTGAGGCAAAGGAGATGATACAAATCTGAGTGACAGGAGAACCAAGGTCTCTTGGCACAAAATCCAGCAGAAGGCTGGAGTCAGTTTGCACCAGCCCAAGTGAAACAGCCTGGTGAGGATTTGCTGGGCCTGTGAACACTGAGACACTGTGCTGTCAGACTTTAATCTAATGCTGCAAAGGGAAAGGATAGTCCCATTCTGAGCAATGGAACTTAACAGAGAGCACGGAGTTAGGGCCACATGTGCAGGATGCTAGTGTGGGATTAAGGAGACATCACAAACCATTGAAGACAGGATGGTTTGTTTATTAGCTTTGGAAAGAGAAAAACTGGATCTTTACCTAATTTACATATAAATATCAACTCTATTATAGAAGTGTTACATATGTAAATGTGAGGGTAAAACTATAAAGTTCATAGAAAAGAGTATCCACGTATATATTTGTGATCCAGATATGGGGGAAAATTCTTAAATAAAACTTCAAAAGCACGAAACATAAAGCAGAAAATGGTGAATTTTGTGAAAATTAGGAATTTATTTTCAGATAGAGAACAGGAAAAGACAATGTCTAAAATATGGTAAGGAATTAATATCTCAAATATACAAGGAGTATATGAGTCATTGAGGAAAAGACAATAACCGCAATAGAAAAATGGGTGGAAGGGTAAAAAAAAGTTCACAGACAACACACAGTAAGTAACAAGTGTACAAAAAGATGCACAAATCCTTAGCAACCAGAAAAATGCAAAGAAGCAGTTACGTTGCACGCATTCGACCAGAAAAAAACAACGCCTGCATCATGCCGTGTGTATAAAGGAGGGACAGTGCTGGTGTGGCCTCTCTGAGTTTCCCAGCGAAGCATCACTCTACTGTCCAGGAGCGCCGCCCAGCCCGCTTCCGTGCCCTTGCCTCGGCACGACCCCGCTCTCTGTTTTTCCAGTCTACAGTCCTTGCTGTTGTTGCCATTTAGTCGCTCAGTCATGCCTGACTCTTTCACAATCCCATGGACTGTATGTAGCTCGCCAGGCCCCTCTGACCACCAGATTTCCCAGGTAAGAATCCTAGAGCGGGTTACCATTTCCTTCTCAAGGGGATCTTCCTGATCCAGGGATCGAACCCATGTCTCCTGCATGGGCAGGCGGGTTCTTTACCACTGAGTTTCTTAGGAACCCTTTTCCAGTCTAATAACTTTTATCAAAAAATAATTTTGCTTCAAGTACACAGATTAACATCTTAAGAAAACTAAATATTTTATTGCAGGGTTGCTCTCACAGGACATAGTGACAATCTCTGCTATCTCTTTTGTTGGTGTTGTTTTTAAAAAAAAGAAAACCTCCCTACTTAGAAATAACTTTTGTAGATACAGTTTTTGTTCTATCTGCTATTCTTGCAGCTGCAGGAGAGATGGGATATTTCTATTTCTTATCTTGAGGAAACTTCTTTCTCCAGAGATTAGTAGGGCCTAGAGTCTTCAAGGCTAAGTGCTCAATACACACTGTTCAACCCTGAAAGAGGTGCAGTCCTGAGAGAAAAAGAAATCGTATGGAACAGAAAAGGTCAGAATAGGATTGTTAACCGATGGAATATGGAACACTTACAGACGGAAAATGGAACGTCCTTAGGACAGCAGATCAAACTCCTTTAATCAATCCTTTGATCAAAGGAGATCAAGCCATTCAATCCTAAAGGAAGTCAACCCTGAATATCCATTGGAAAGACTGATGCTGAAGCTCCACACTTTAGCCCCCTGCTGCGAACAGCTGACTCACTGGAAAAGACCCTGATACTGCGAAAGACTGAGGGCAGGAGGACAAGGGGGCCACAGAGGATGAGATGGTTGAATGGCATCACAGACTCAATGGACACGAGTTTGAGCAAACTCCAGGTGATCGTGAAGGACAGGGAGACTTGGCGTGCTGCAGCCCATGGGGTCCCTAAGAGTCGACAAGACTGAGTGACTGAACAACGCAATGACAGATGGAATACGGAACACAAAGATTACTGACATCCATTGTGACTGTATTCATAATACACCCTTTTATTCTCCATTATGAATTTCTGCTTGTGATTCTGATGCATTTACCAATTTTATTTTATCATAATCTCTATAACTCATGTGCATTATTTATGTGTATGTATGTGTTTACATACTTAGCATTGTTATGATTCACAGAGTCACTCATAATTCCTGTGCTCTAACAGACCCAACTCCCTTCCATTAGAGACAATGTTTTCCTCAGTAAGAGGTAACTGCTGCTGGCTTCCCTGGGTTGAGAAAGGACCAGGAGGGGAAAATGACTTCCTCTCAAGGACATGAATCATATCCAACGCAAACAAAGCCGCCTGGCTCTGAATTTTGATGTTGTCACTATTCCTCCACTTCTTGACACGTTTGTTGCTGGGAACGTGTAGAAGGCAAGGAAACAGAGGGAAGGGAGCAGCACTGGAGGCGGTTCCGGAGGCACAGACAGAGAGTGGCTCGTGGCTGGACTTGTAGGTGCTGCTGAGGAATGAACAGGGATCAAGGTGGCAGTCTCTGGAGCAGGATTCCACCCTCCAGTCCTCCTGGGCCGTGTCCACGCCCCACACAGAGAGCTCCGAGGACAGGCTAGGGGACTAGACCCCCCGACAGCGAGGGGACAGGACACGACTGCAGGGAGTGAGAAGGCCTGACAGCGAAGGGCCTGGAAAGGGCCCCAGGGTCCCCAGAGGGGCCTGGAGAGGGAGCGGGTCTGATCAGGGGAGGCTGGAGAGGGGTCTGTCCTGAATGATGCTGAGATTGTGTCCAGAACCAAACACAGAGGCACAGGCTCAGCCTTCACTCCGGGGTCCTGCCATCAGTCCTGGAACTAACAGGCTGTCCTTATACCAAGAATGACACACAGTCTCAGGATTGCATCTCGTAAGCATTTATTAGATCTGCTGCCTTCTGAGGACACAGAACTCTCTAGGCCAGTGTCCCTGCCCCTAGGGACTCACAGCCCCGTCTCCTGAGCAGAGCGAGAGGCAGCTCAGTACTTGTCAGGCAGGTCAGCAGGTCCGAAGTGGTTGGGGTCTTTGCCGCTCTGGCCCCATTCGTTGGCAAACTGGTCAGCCTTCGTGTCCTCTCGTACCTGGGGCCTGGTCATACCCTTGAACAGAGGGTCTGTGATTCCCTGAAGAGCCTCTCTGGCGTTATTGGAAAGGAGGGCAAGGAGGGGATTAATAGAGGACTATGAGCCACAGCCCCACCCTCCCCATCTCTCCTCTTTCCAAGAGATCAAGCCTCTGAGAGGAGCCAAGGAAAGAGTGGCTACAACCCTGAGGCTCCCTGGGCTCAGCCCACCTCAGCCTTGTGCTGGGTGAATAGCACCCATAGCGGGAGGGTGGAGAGTCGCCTGTCCCACCAAGTTGCTCTGCTCTTCAGCCACTCAGACCTCACACTGGGCACAGAGCAGGAGGGTGCTTAATAGTAGGAGGGCCCACAGCCTACAGGAAACTTCTCCAGGGCTTGGCCCCTCCAGGTTGTCCTAGCCAGCCAAGCTCTGCTCACCCATCCCTCCATCCCCAGGGGCCCTGGTACCTGATCACTTCAGCAGCCCAGACACCCCCTGGTCCCCTTTGGGCAGCGTCATAGTTTCCGCGGGCATGGAAGTATTTGTCTGCACCCTTGTAGTTGGCTTCTTTCATGTCTCTGTAGGCTCTCCACATGTCTTTAGCCCCTGGGAGGAAAAGAAAATGATGAGATGAATGTGATCATGTTTTGGTGAAAGAGAGAAATAAATCATTTCCTCCCACTGATTCCAGGTTTCAGCCTTCGACTAAGCCCTTGGAGATTATTATATTGGCTTGAAATGAATACTTCTTTACTTCTCACTTCCTTCCCTGATCTGAAGTTGTGAGTATCACACTTGGCGCAAGGTTTATTCTGTTTGATTTCATTCTAAGTCTGTTGGAACTTTGTTTCTGGAGGTGTGTGATATGTTTGAAGAAGAGGTCAATGCTCTTTCTTTAAAGGATATTTGCTTATACAATGAACCTCCACCTGGAAAGAAGCAGGAAAGGCTCTGACCAGAGCTTGAGAAGGACGATACTGAGAAAGGCTGTGGATAAAGGATACTCCCAGCCTGGTGAAGGGGAGAAATCCAGCCCTGGAGACCAACTCAGGCCTGAGTACATCTGAATACTCAGGGCATGTTTGCACATGGGCAACTGTCAGAATTAAATCAGCAGGTGATAAAGGTGAGCTCCCTAAGAGGGCTTTGAAGAAACAGGGTAATCAGATGCAGAAAAAGGGCAACTGAACCACCAGCTCTAAAGTTCAGTGTCCTCTCCAGTAAAATGGAGGAGTAATGCCTCCCTCAGGGTGGTTATGCAGAAGAACTGAGGAAATACAGGCTGAGTTTATAGAACATTGTAGGTGCTCACTATACTATCACCTCTCTGGTCCTCGGAAGAGTAGGGCAAAAATAAATAAATAAATAAATAAAGGAACTAAAGTAGGATGAAGATCAGGGAGGATGGGCAGAAAATCCAACCTAGATAGAATAAAATGGCAAAGGTTTAAAAGATTAGCTTATTAGGGAAAAGGGGAAAATATAATATGGATTATAATCATAGTTTATGTAATATCTCTGTGAGATAACTTATCTTTATTTTAGGTATTAGCTATTTCCGGTGTTCATGAAAATAGTTTTGTTGAAAGAAAATGAAGTCGCTCAGTCATGTCCGATTCTTTGTGACCCCATGGACTGTAGCCCACCAGGCTCCTCCATTCATGGGATTTTCCAGGTAAAAGTACTGGAGTGGATTGCCATTGGCTTCTCCAGGGGATCTTCCCAACCCAGGGATGGAACCTGGGTCTCCCGGATTGTAGGCAGACGCTTTACTGTCTGAGCCAACAGGGAACTTTGTAGTTTTGTTGAGGGCTATGATATTCTTAATATAGCTATTCACCCTGAGTTGCAGATTTAAATAGTTCCCTGGAGTCTAGAGTTGCTTAATAAGTGCTTCCAAATGCACAACATATTTGTCCCTTGGGTGCAACACCAGGTAGTGTTCTTAGTATTTCCTGTGCACAAAATCAAGGGGGTGCTCAATAATGGACAGATTTACAGAGAGCCCCAGGGACCGTGGTTCAGGGAAGGGACCATGTGTGGATCCAGGCACCTGCATTCCACAAAGCCCCCCAGACCATAGGTGATTCTCATGCAAGTCATCCTTGAACAACACTGACCTAAGAGATGGAAGATACTTTTATCTGGGTCTGTGTGAATTTAGATGGAATTAAGAACAAACTCTAAACAATTATTCAGTAATTATCACAGAAAAATAAAAACAAATAGTTTTGGGAAATAAATTATGGCCAGTTTGCTCTGGCTAGTGAGGTCTATGTCTCTTGCTGTAGGATTCTCACCAGGTCTCCGCCTCAGCAGAACTGTCACTGTGGAAACTCATGCTGCCATTTATTCTGGGGAGGGGAACTCTGTAGGGTTTCCTTCCAAAGGCAGCAACCCCCACTCTCTGCCATCTGCTCAGATAAAGAGCAGGACGCATGTTCACAGACCCCTCACCCTCCACGTGTACCCTTATCTGGGAGGCAGTAGAAGGGCCGAAGTTAACAGCAAGGTCTCAGGATACTGGGTTCAATCCTGCTCTGCTGGAGGACGTTGGAACCTATCTTAATATCTTGGGGCAGCAGGTTCTCTGATAAAGGGTAATGGTCCCTACATTGCAGAACTCAATGATTAAACCCTGAGGGAGAAAACGAGTCGATTCCTGCACATATAGCTCTTAGACAGTCCTGAGCAGCTACTAAAAAATCAGGTATTTTAGTTATAAGTATCAGTGGTTGCATCCACTTCTTTGCTACAGACTTGGAAATGAGCCATCTCTAGTTGCCCACGAGGGGGCAGCAGAGCCTTACTGGCATTTTGGGAACATGTACCCGGCCCTCTAGATATCTTCCTCACTCCAGCTGAAGGAACAGACTCAAACTTTATATGACCTCGGGCTTGGGGATGCCCAGAAAGAATGCAAAGCTGGCCAGAAAAGCTTCGGGAAGTGCTACCATGAAAACTAAACTCCTTTTCTGCCCACCTGTGGCCTTTGCCCTGTGGGGATGTGACCTCTGCTCAGGTGAATCCTGAGGAAGAAGACACAGCCTCCCCTGGCCCATCCTTTGGTCCTTACCTTGACCAGCTTCCCTGAGGAATGTCCCCCATCCCTGGCTGCTGACGCCCAGGATCAGGAAGCAGAAAATGATGCCCGTGGAAAGGTTCATCCTGCAACAGAGAGATGAGTGAACTCAACCAAGAATGACAGGGCTTGGGGCTGAGTTGTAATGTGGATACACTCTTACATTCCAAACATGAACCCCTCTGAATTTTATCTCGATAGATAAATAGAGGATAGGTCGTAACACAGAGGATCCAGCTCTCATTTCCATTGAATCCTGGGAATCCTAGTTATTTCCTGCATGAAGGATTGCAACGGGATTTTAGCATAAACCACTTTCCAGTCCAGTCATCCTCTATCAGCCAGAAACCCAGCTGCACTGCAAGTTTTCCAAAGGCAAGAGGAGTCTGTTTGTGCCGCCTCTCTGTGATACGAGACGAGGAGAACGAGGCACAGGTGTCTGTGGCCCACATGCTCACCCCATCACTGCCTGCACAGGAGACGCAGACAAGGAGAGCCCTACTCCCTGAAGTGCTCACATCTGGTGGATTCTAATGGTCAGAACAGTAGATTCAGGAAGGAAGCAGAGAGCTGGGCTGCAGCACAAGAATGCTGCTGAAGAGAAAGTCTCCGAAGAGGAAAAGTGTTGGAGAGTTCTAGCTCCTCACCTTTGGCTGTGACCTGCTGCTGAGGCTCCTGGTGAAGCTGAGCTGCCTGTGCTGCCTGCCTGGGAGATGGGGCTGGTGCTTTATATACTGACACTTGGCCAGTGGAGCAAATGAGAAATGGGGTGGAAGCAAAAAAAAAAGAGAGAGAGAGAGAAGGAAAGAAAGTTTGGGAAATCCCTCCTGACCAGAACCCAGCGTTCAAAACAGCAGTGTTATTCTTCACTCACGTCTAATTTTCCTAGATTGTGCAATCTGGCAATTTTCAGAATGTAACATGTTGGACCTTTTCTTTCCATTTCAAGTCTCACTCCAGTGGCAAACGTGTTTTAATCCCCCACAGTAGTGTATTGACATTTGCTGTGAAGGGTGTGTGTGCTTAGGTAGTCAGTTGTATCCCACTCTTTGGGACCCCATGGACTGTAACCCACCAGGCTCCTCTCTCCATGGGACTCTCCAGGCAAGAATATTGGAATGGGAAGCCATTGCCTTCTCCAGAGGAGCTTCCTGTCCCAGGGATCGAACCAACCTGGGTATGTTGTACTGCAAGTGGATTCTTTACCATCTGAGTCACCTGGAAATTTCAAAGATTAACATTAAATAAAGAGAGTTGAGTAAAGAATGTGAGCATACAGGGCAAATGAAACAGCAGAACGGGTCCCTTACAAGGAATAGCTCAGGATGAAGCTGGGACCTCAGGCTACAGCAGCAGGAAAGGAAGGAAATAGAAACTCAGGAAAATCAAACTTCTAGTGCCCACACAGGGTGGATTCAGCCCTGGAAAAGGCAGTCTTCCAGCTTCAAGTGTATTCATGATCAGATGCTGTTGATGGTCATAACAGTAGGTCATATTGAGAGGTCATTGCAATTCCAGGAAGGTTGAACTACAGTAAGGAAATTTGCTATGATATCGTGTAGAAATGACACCATAAAAATGAACAGGAAAAGTCCATATGTCTGTTAAATTATCAGGATAAAAGGTTCAGGAAGGATACAGAGAAAGCTGATTTATCACAAGAATGCTGGCGTGTACGATGTCAAAGAAAAGGTGTATCAATCAGAAAAGCAGGACTGGGCTTTATTCTGTGAGTTCAGGAAGATAATCTTGGGAGGAAATTTCATGCAGGTGCTCTCTCGGGGATGGCGTATCTGATGAACTCCATGCCCCATCTCTGCCTCTTCATCCTAAAGGGAAATTTCAAAGGTCACTGGATTTCCCAGAGGAGGAGGGAAGATGCATGTGTAATATGCCAGAGATGGTGGGGACCCAGAGGACATGGAACTGCTCTTCCTGACAGTGGGTCCCTGGGCTGGAAGCCTGAGGACAGCAGGAGGGCAAGTAAGGCCCAGCCCAGGAGCACCACCTCAGGATTCTTGCCTGGAGTGTTCACAGGAGAGAAGGAACGTGAGCCGTGCATTGGAGACACAGGGACGCCATCTCCAAGACAGATGCAAGCAAATTATGGAGACTTGTGAACTGAGACAAGGGGAGATGGCAAATTAGAGTCTGGAAGGATGTGGGACTTGTGCTCAAGTAGTAATCCCAAGAAGAAGGAGGGCGAAGCATTTCCAATTTGTTACAAGAAATGTGAGCAGGACGTTAGAAAGAAGAGCACTGTCCCGGGAGGAAGCACGCCGGCTGAGGATGACGCTGTGGTCTGGGAACCGCGGTCTTAGATTTGTTGTTGTTTAGTCACCAAGTTCGTGTCCGACTCTTCAGTGACTCCATGGGCTGTAGCCCCTCAGGCTCCTCTGTGGGACTCTCCAGGGAACAGTACTGGAGTGTGTGGACATTTCCTTCTCCAGGGGATCTTCCTGACCCAGGGATAGAACCCACGCCTCCTGCACTGCAGGCAGATTCTTTACCACGGAGCCGCCTGAGAAGCCCTGTCTTAGAGTAGAACCTCTCAGAAATAGGATGATGCCTCTTTCTGGGTTTGGGACATATTTATTTCCTGTAGGTGTAATGAGATGAACACGTAGGGCGGATAACTGTCTAAAGGATTGCTCTGTTTGCTTTTTATCCAAGGCAAAGCTAAGCAATATTTAAATATTCTCAACATTCTCAACTCCTTGGGAAAGCTTGGGTTCCCTGAGGTTGGGGTAGTCCAGGTCCCTGAGCTGGCTTAGCTGACTTGGTCCCAGGAGTAGACATGGTGGGGAGAGGGTATGTTGTCACCATCTAGTCATCGGCCCTGAACATGCCCTGGGGCAGCTCCTCAGAGGGGGGCTGTGATGTCCACCTCTCTTCTTCTGCCTTCCTCGGGGCAGAAATCAGGGGCCAGTGATCACATTCTTTTGCAACTCTGACTCTGTTTAGAGCCATTCGATACTGGAATTCTATTTCCCACTTTCTTGCATCATTCCAGTCATTTCTTATTTGATAAACTCATTAGAGAGAAAGCAAACAATTTCTAGACACCAAGTCAAGCATTGCAAGTTCTCTTCCTTGTTACTTACGGCACTCAGTCTTACTGGAAGGAACACCCAGTTTTGCAGGGCCATGCTTAGAACAATAGAAGACAGTAGTAGTCAGCTCTTTTTACTTGTTTGTCCTGCAAAAGAAAACCATCCTGTCATGGCGATTTCAGGATCTTCAGGCCTTAAAGGGATTTCCCAGGAGTCTCCATGTGAAGTTGTGTCCTGGTTTGCAAGATGGTCTCTGTTAGTGTCTGTTGTCTCTGATTAATAGTTAATAGTGAGTGACAATAGCAAATTGTTTTATTTTTGAAAGAGACCTGGTTTATATAATAAATTAGAAGGTACCCCTCCCCTAATAGCCATATGTGATAAGACTACTGAGAGGTTTAAGAGACCTTCATTTTCTGTTATAATTAAGGGAAGAGAAGGACACCAAAGCTTTGCAACAAAAAACAAAACCTCACAGGATACCCTGATCATGAATAACACTTGTGGCCTAGGTCCCAAAGTTTATGATATAGAAAAAACACCTGTATTTTTTGCAGCTGCAGGAGAAGAGAGGATAGTCTCTCCTCACGCTGGCAGCTGGGAGGACGTGTGGCTTCTCTAAAACCAAACCCTGGAATTCTCCTAGATAGCATCCAGAGAGAGAGATAGACACACCTGTGAAGATCACAGTTTACCAAAGGAAAAGAAACACAGCTTTAGCACCAGAAAGGCTGGCTTCCCTCCTCTTCATCCTACAGTACACGAGGGAGATTAAAAGAAAATAGCACTGAAGAAATCATCAATGCCCTGTACATTGTTGAATATGTGGCTGCATTTTTTTTTCTCAAAAAAAGAAAAGACACATGAGGGTTGGAATTGACACATCAGAAAAGGAAACATACTGCACAGCTGCTCTGAGCTTCCTAAGGATCTCTGTTTATCTGGTAGAGGGCAGCAGCCCCCTGATTCTGAGGTGACCTGCTAGGAGGGGGTCATCTCTGCTCGAGGGGGCTCCTCACTCTGCCCCTGGTCCAAGAGTGTAGGAAAACAGCCTCCACAGACTGCTGGTGTCATAAGGAAAGACCAACTTCCTAGCATCGCACACAAATCTGACGCCAGTCACTCCAAACCTAGAAACAACCATCTAAGAGACCAGATCCACCGCGTTTCTCCTCTCAGCAAACTGCTGGCAACTAACAGGTGAGACAACACCCACAGTCATGCGTGTACACCCAGTGACTTCTGGTAGAAGCCACAACAGTCGACGCCAACAACAGCTGCAACACAGCACAACATGACACCCTCTGCAATGACTCTAGCGTCTCTCAGCATAAAAGGTCTTCAGCGGCAATATTCTGAGCTGGTTAGACCCAGTTCACAGAGGTAGACTGTCCACACAGACCCAAGTGAGTGAGATTTATCTGAATTCCTCTTTCCTGGTTCAAAGTTAAACTTAACATGGAGCCTCAGATCTCCATTTAATCAACTCACGGTGGCACATCATTTGCTAATTTAGATGAAGGAATAGCCTCAAACTTTGTAAGTAAGCACCTTTTTGTTGTTGTTATTGCAAAGAGACATAGATGTCTTTAGGAATTTAGTTAACTAATAAATAAGCAAAAGTGGCTATCACAGCTTTCTTCTTCCCAGTATCCCCTACTAAGGCCAGTGGTTTTCCAGGAGAGTCTGCTAAAATCTCAGGGGACAGTTAATAGTATGTTACACAGGTTGGTGTAGAAAACTAATCAAGATAGAGATGTACAGCTCATTTTAAAGAAGCAGAGTAATTGATTCCAAAGTAAGAGATGGGCGATACAAGAAAACAACAGTCCCATTTCACCTCTAAAGGTGCAAACAATTCAAACAGAGAGCATAGTGTTACCAAACCAAATATGAGCATTAAAAATCCCTCATAAGTGAGTGAGGTTTCCTCTTGGGATGCAAGTATTGGTCAACATTATGACTACAATTAATGTAATTCATCACATTATTAGCTAAAGGAGAAAAATAATATTATCTTGATTGATCAAAAAAGGAGGGTTTGATAAAGCTGAAGTTATGTTTCTTTTAAAAAATCCTTTAAGATAGAATCACAGATGTAGAGAAAAAACCTTGTAGTATCCAGGGGATAAAGCAGGGGGTGAGGAGAAATAAATTAGGAGACTGAGACTGACAAACACATAATACTATATATAAAATAGATAACTATGGACCTACCGTATAGCAGAAGGAACACTTCTTAATACTCTGCAATGACCTATATGGGGAAAGAATGTAAAAAATAGTGGATATATATCTAATTGATATACTTTGCTGTATACAGAAACTAACATAACATAATAAATCAACAATAAGAAGGATGTTTTAAAAGAGAGTGAAAAATCCTTTAGAAAATTACATTTTAAAGGAAACCTTCTTAATTTTATAAAATTAAGATGAAATAAAGTTAAATTAATTTCATAACATTAACAGATTTTATAATGGAAAAGCTTTTAGCCCATCATTTGAAGAATTAGGAATGAGCAAAGAATGCCCACTATCACCACAGTTCTGGAAGCCCTGGCCAAGGCATAGAAAATAAAAAGAAAGAAGAGATATAAGGATTGGAAAGGCAGAGATTAAAAACTGTCATCATTTCCATCACTATAATCATCAACACCTGAACCTCAAAATCAACAAATTACTCCAATTAATAGGTAAATTTAATAAAATGGCCCACACTTGATCCAAAAACCAACAGGTTTTTCCATAGTAGAAATACCCAAATAGAAAACATGACCAAAACAATAAACTATTCATAGTAACAGCAAAACTATAAAACTCCTAGCAATTACTTTCACCAGTAATTCACAGAACTGCAATGAAGAAGGTGTCAAACGGCTAACACCTTAAAAGATGATTCAAACATGGAGAGAAGTTTCTAGCTCACTGATGGGATAACTTAACATTAAGGATGTTAATTCGACCCCAGATTAATCCACACATATAATACTGAAAATTTCATTTGGATTTTTCTGGAACAGAAGATGATTACTCCAAAATTCACATACAGAAATGAAAGTCGATGCATTAAAAAGTCAGCCTCAAAAAAGGAAGGTATTAAGAAGAGGAACTTACCATACCAGGCGTTAAGATAAACAGCAAAATATGGTAATAAAAATAGTATTTGCTCAACTAAAGACACATGGACCAATGGGACAGAACAGAGTGAGAGCTAGGGTCACATGTATAATATATGTTCAAGAAGACGCCGCAAATCATTGAAGATAGGATGGCTTGATAGTTTTGGAAAGAGAAAAATAAAGCTGGGCCCTTACCTAATAGGGCTTCCCTGATGGCTCAGACAGTAAAGAATCTGCCTGCAATGCAGGAAACCCAGGTTTGATCCCTGGGTTGGGAAGATCCCCAGGAGAAGGGAATGGCAACCCACTCCAGTATTCTTGCCTGGAAAATTAGACCCTTACCTAATACATATACATAAGTTGACTTCAGAATGTTAAATATGTAAATGTAAGATAAACTGTAAAGTTAATAAAAAATAATATCAAAGAATATATTTGTGATCTAGAGATGGTGTAGAAATTCTTAAATTTCAAAGGCACAAACCCCAAATCAGGAAGGGGTGAATTTGATTACGTCAAAAATAAGAACATAATTATAGATAGAGAATGGGAAAAGATGATATTTAAAATATGGCAAGGGATTAATATTTCAAAAATACAAGGAACTTCTATGAGTCAGTAAGGAAAAGATGGCAGCCCCAATAGAAAAATGGATGAAGTGTTAGGAAAAAAATAGTTTACAGACAACATGCAATAAGAAATAAGCTCACAAAGAGATATACAAATCATTAGCAACCAGAAAAATAAACTGACAAGCAGTCATATTTTAAGTGTCAGATCAATACAAATGATACCTGCGTTGTGCCATGTGTATCAAAATAGGGACAGAGCTGGTGTGCATACCCTTAGTTTCACAGTGAAGTGTCACTCTGCTGTCCAGGGGGGCAGCCCAGCTCACAACACCCTACCGCAATGGGGAGGATTTCTATAGCTCTGCGCTCTTGCCTTGGCATGAACCAGCTATCCGCTTTCCCAGTCTAACAGCTTCCATCAGAAAAGAATTTTGCTTCAAAGACATAAATTAATATCTAAAGTATAAATAAAATATTAGAGGGTTGCTGTCACAGGACATAGTGACTATCTCTGACGTCTCTTTTGTTGTCATTAAAAAAAAAAACTCCTTTGTTAGAAATAACCTTTGTCGATACAGGTTTTGTTCTTCTATTTGCTATTCTTGCAGTTGCAGAAGAAATGGAACATTTTCTATTTCTTATCTTGGGGAAAATTCTTTCTCCAGAGATAAGTAGGGCCTGTAGTTTCCCAGGCCAACTGCTAAAACCACAGTGTTTAACCCTAAAAGAGGCACAGTCCTGAGAGAAAAAGAAATCATATGGAAAACAAAAAGTCACAATAGGATTATTAACAGATGGAATATGGAACATGAAATTACTGACGTCCTTTCCCTATTATTTTCCATTATGAATTTTTACTTGTACTCTGACACATTTATCCACTTTTATCTTATAATCTTTATGAATTCATGTGCATTATTTCTGTGTGTTTGCACATTTAGTGACGTTGTGGGTGTGTGTGTGTGTAGACAGAGAAGCATATATATGTAAACTACAGTGTAAATGGACACTTGCTGTTTTTCCTTATCTCACCCCCATGAGGACAGGAAGTAAGTTGCTGGTTTTCTTCACCACCATACTCAGTGCCTAGGAAAAGCCTCGACACAGCCAGGCTTAACGAATCTCACTGAATGAGCATCTTCAGCGAGGAAACTTCAACAGTATAAAATAAGCATAAAGACAAAAATAAAAGCCATACTAATTTCCTGAGCCTGGACGAGATGGGGAGGGGCAGGAAGAACCTCTGTAGAAAATGTTTCCAGTCTATTATCTAAGTGTATGTAGACATATGAACACGTAAACGAAACAGGGTGGTACAATACTATCATTTTATGCTCTGCTTTTTCGCTGCACAACTTACCATGATAATGTTTGCATGTTACTACCCTTCCCTGTCACAGTGGCAAAGCTGAAATTCAGATCCAGTCTGTGAGGATGGAGCCTTGGGATTCTTAGCCTCAGGTCATAGAGCTCACACAGCGTGTTGTGGCACATAAATAAATGTATGATATATTTTAATTCAATTCTCTTAAATGCTGATTAGCTTAATCATAACTCTCCAGTGGAATGTTCCTCACGTGGGAGCACTGGCCTGGTCTGTCTCAGGTCCCCAGGGCCTGGCCCAGCCCCTGCCGCGTGCCGGGGGAGCATGAAGAGGGAGTTGGAGAGTGAACAGAAGGATGAAGGAGCTCTGGAGGCGTCTTTACTAAAGGGTGACGTGAGGTTTTGCAGACGCCACGTGAGACTGTTCTGGACGGTCTAAGTCCACCCTGCAGAGAGTAAAGGGAGGTCTCAGTGCACTGGCTCCTCCCAGGTCGGATGGTTCAGGAGCGAGGCACCCTGGCCAGCCTGAGTTCTTGTCCATTTGCCCAATTCTTTCAGGAAACATACGAGTGAGTTACTCACAGGAGATTTTGTAAATATGTTTTACACAGTGTGGTTTGACAGGACTCCATAGGTAATAAATGTGTGTGTAAACAGAACACACCGTTCTTGGAGAGGACCTGGCTCTTCTTTCCCATAATTAGAGATTTTGAAAAGTGGCCCTGGGAAACTAGAGGATTGTGCAAGAGCTCCCTTGGCAGCCGGGTGTGAAAACAGGCTGCTGAGTGCTGGGGCTCTTCCATCACCCACAGCTGGACAGGGCACCAAGGACCCCACCCCCTAGAGAGGGCATCCAGCAAGCAGCGCCAGACCTCGTGAGCGCCCAAAGCCGAGAAAGAGGCAGCAGCGCTGGCTCCACAGTCAACACCACCCCCTCCAGCAGCCCACCCCTGGTCCACGGAGGAGATGCCCGAGGAGGGGAGGGGAGACCGCAGGGCGGTCAGTCTCCCGGGGAGTGCAGCATTTGTGGAGGCAGGCGATTTCTGGCAATTGATTCAGGGTGCCAAGAAGAAGGCAATGGCACCCCACTCCAGTACTCTTGCCTGGAAAATCCCATGGACAGAAGAGCCTGGTGGGCTGCAGTCCATGAGGTCGCTAAGAGTCGGACACGACTGAGCGACTTCACTTTCACTTTTCACTTTCATGCATTGGAGAAGGAGATGGCAACCCACTCCAGTGTTCTTGCCTGGAGAATCCCAGGGACGTGGAGCCTGGTGGGCTGCCGTCTATGGGGTCGCAGATTTGGACATGACTGAAGCGACTCAGCAGCAGCAGCAGCAGCCAAGAAGAAAACAAAAATGCCTGTTCATCTCTCAGCCGGGTGCATGCTTGCTGCAGACACTGCCAGCTCATTTGATGCCCCTATCCAAGCAGAGGGCAGTGTGGTGAGTTCTTGAGAGAGTTTACATGTGTAGGAGCTGTGAATATTCTGGTAGTTTCTAAAGATAGAACACCCGTGCCAGTAAAATTGTGGTGGAGTGTAACTAGGAAGGAGATGGGGTGAGCCTTTTCCCATCTGCCATCTCTGCAGGAAGAGAAGAGGCTCCCGGTCATTCTGGGGGGTCCACTGGAACCCGCTGGCAAGACCAGTGAGGTTAGAGAAAAGGCAATGCTGGGCCAGGTGAGGTGACACCTCAGCTAGGGAGGGGCCTTGGAATGTGCAGCATCGTCAGAGCCCTTTGTGGATAACCTGCTCCTCTCCGGGAAGGTCCTCCATGGCTGAGGGATGGTGTGAAGCTGGACTTCACCCTCAGGAGCACCACCATGCCCACCACCTCCTGGAGACCCTCACCTGGACAGAGAATATCAGCATCAGAAGCACAGCTAACCAGAATGAGGCCAAATGGCTCTTCCCACCCTTACGAATCTCCCAATGCAAGATCTGGCAGGTGTGGTGGGAAGACGCCTCAGAACTGGCCTTCTCTGCACGCCTCCACATTGCTGGAACAGGAGGAATAGAGAAAGAGCTGTCTATACCCTCACCCTCCAAGTGCCTCCAGCTACAAATCTAGCCAACAACGAGGTTGGTAGTAGGGGAGGGATGGAAAACATTAAAGCAGACAGAATACTGAAGCTTGAAACTGTGCTGCAGTGACTTTTAATAAAAATGACCCAGATGATAAGGATCGAGATGAACGTTTGAAAAATCACAGTGGAAAGCAGAGTTTGGAAAATAAATCCACTTGTTGAAAGCCCCCTAAATTGAGAATCCTCTATAAACTGGGTGTATTAAGATAATATGTACTCTTGAAGAACCAGAGTGTTTTGAATCTGTACATCGTAAGAGTTAGCCTTAGTGGCAATGCTGTCCAGAGAGCAGCCACTCTTTCCCATGTCCTCCCACCTTGCCCTCTGACTGCACTGCAACTCTGGGAACATTCGTCAGCATTGGACTTTGAACCTAGGAGGGGAGGCTAGGCAGGCAGTCCTCACATCACTATTACACTGCAAGAGAGTCTTGGGCACAAGTTCATTACCCTAAATCCTCCAGTTATGAGATTAGCTTTTTCAGCTGTGTGGGTATTTCTTGTTTGCCCCACCAGTCACTCACTTACCATTCCACTTTCTACCCTGGCCTGTCCAGGCTATATCAACTGAGCCCGTTGCTCTAGCCCTGGCTGGATTTGGACAATAGGGAACCTGGCCAGGAGCTGGGGAGGGTGTTTTTTTGATTCAGTTCTACGGCTTCTTCAGGGAGGGATCGCCACAGACTGGCTGCGCCCCTCAATCAAAGGCACAACTCCTGTGAAGCGCCCCTCTCCACACACTTCTCTGTGTCCCTGTCTCTGTCTCTCTCCTTTTCCTGCTCCCCCCTACCCACAGAATCTGTAATCACTCCCTCATCTAGCCTTTCAGGACTAAGGGAGATTCCACCAACCCCACCCCACTCCCGCAGGTAATTTCTATGTTGAGCTTAGTCACTCAGTCGTGTCCAACTCTTTGCAACCCCATGGACTGTAGCCCGCCAGGGTCCTCTGTCCATGGAATTCTCCAGGCGAGAATACTGGAGTGGGTAGCCTTTCCCTTCTCCAGGGGATCTTCCCAGCCCAGAGACTGAACCCAGGTCTCCCCCATTGCAGGCAGATTCTTTACCAGCTGAGCCACAAGGGAAGCCCCAATTACCAGGAAGCACTCATGAAAAGCTTGTCATTGCTTTAGGATTAGTTTTTGTGTATTCTTTCCTTTTTGCTTATACACAAGAGTGAAGTAACATTAAAATCTAAGTCCAAAAGAACCCGTTCAAAACGTAGAGTATAAATTCGCAGTGATAGGAAAACATTATGTCTGAATTTAAATGGTAGCATATTTTTTGGTGGCATGTAGATAGTAACACATCTTTCAGTCTAAGGGTCTCAGTATCAGAGAACCAGTGTGAGCTTTTGCCTTTCTTTAGTCTCACAGTGTTCTCTGCTAACTTGCCCCTCAATAGTCGGCACAGAACTTCAGACATTCAAAATATTTATTCCTTCTTCAAGACTTCTCATCAGCTACCACAATGACTAATAATTTCTTGCACATAGGATTCCTAATTTTCATATCTGTGAGGGATTATGCAAAGTATCACTAGAGAAAAATATTTTTCAGTTCAGTTCAGTCGCTCAGTCATGTCCAACTCTTTGCAACCCCATGGACTGCAGCACACCAGGCTTCCCTGCCCATCACCAACTCCCAGAGTTTATTCGAACTCATGTCCATTGAGTCGGTGATGCCATCCAACCATCTCATCCTCTGTCGTCCCCTTCCCCTCCCACCTTCAATCTTTCCAGGCATCAAGGTCTTTTCAAATGAGTCAGTTCTTAGCATCAGGTGGCCAAAGTATTGGAGTTTCAGCTTCAGCATCAGGTGGCCAAAGTATTGGAGTTTCAGCTTCAGCATCAGTCTTTCCAATGAATATTCAGGACTGATTTCCTTTAGGATGGACTGGTTGGATCTCCTTGCAGTCCAAGGGACTCTCAAGAGTCTTCTCCAACACCACAGTTCAAAAGCATCAATTCTTCAGTGCTCAGCTTTCTTCACAGTCCAACTCTCACATCCATACATGACTATTTTTATGATGAAGTAAAATTATATCATTTTGGCTGGTATTTAGTATGTTATCAGTGCAGATTTAACTGTCACTTCTAAGTGACTCATTACCATGTTCTGCACATCCAAATCTGTATCCAACATCCACACTTTCTACAACTCTCAAACCCCTCCACCAGTTCTGACCTCTTTTAACATTGCCTTTTCTCAGATTCCATTCATTCAACATATATTCATAAAGCAACTACGATCCGCGAGGCACCATGACAGGCACTGTGGATGCAAGGATGGCACACAATAGGAGACATGTGCCTTTAGCCTTGAGTTTTCTACTTACTTGCTTTAGAGACAGACAAAAAACAGGCAAATACCCTGGAGTGTGACGAATCTCGGGGACAGTCACCTACATCGAGAGGAGCTACAATCGAATTCCCGCAGGTCCCATGTCCTGCAATCTCAAATATGCTGCTTCCCCAGCCCTACACTCCACCTTCCTTCCTTCCGCAGAGCAAGAGAGGTTTCTGCTCCCCTGGGGGCCCACCATCCCTTGTGGCTTGACCCCCTGCCTCCTGTTTCCCCTGATTCTACTGTCTCTTCTTTAGTTTCTCCCTCTTTCTTAGCTCCTTCCTGTTTCTTAAAGCCAGTCTGACCTCCTTTGAAAGAAAATTTTTTACTAATAAAACAATACATGGATTCAAGTATTCATTTATTAATTTCCAATGAGCACTTGTTGAAATTCCATTATGTGCCAGGACTGGGTATTCAGATATAAGCAAGAAGGAAATGGTCACTTCTCTCACTGATTCTATAATAGAAGGGAGGAAGATGCATCAAAACCAAATCAAAAAAAATTCAGAGGAATAAACCAAAAATTTAGTACAAGAGTCACATATTGAAATTGGCAAAAAGTACAGAATAACCAGAGTAGGTCAGCCAGGATGACCAGGAAGGCCTCTCTCAGGAAAGCGTGATCTCAGGAGAGCTCCACAGGTGAGAAACACAGCCATATGGAGAACAAGCAGAAGAGCGTTCTGAACAGAGAAAATGTCATATGCAAAGGTCCTGTGCCAAATAAAAGCGTGGCTTGTTGGTGAGATGAAGGGGCAGGGAGCCTGGGCGGGTGTGGCCTGAGATGATGCTGGAGGGTGGCCAGGGATAGTGCACACTGGATTACATTCTAGGGAAATGGGAACCCATGGAAGAATTTAAGTGGGGAAGAGACAAGACCTGAATATAATTTGTACGCTAGACTGAGAGGTGGGGTAAATACATGCTCTCTTTTACCCAGGACAATTTCAGTTTATTCCTGCCATCCATGTATAATCATCAATAAGGCCCTTTTCCTCAGTGGAAAGTGACTTGGTTTAGATGAAAAATTATACAGTCACCTTAAGCAGAGAGGAAAGCCATGAAGATGGGGAGACTGGTTAGACAGCTGTTGCAAGAACCCAGGTGAGAAATGGTGTGGCCAGGAGCACGGAGATGCATATGAGAGCAGGCTGACGGACTAGAGATGAATTTTGGAAGTTGAATCACAGGACTTGTTAGTGGACTGGATGTGGGGTAAAGGGAAGGGAAGCCTCAAGGACATGCCTCAATTTCTGGGTTGAGCAACAGAGGGAACAATGATGTCAGCTGCTGAAATGGAGAGGCCTGTGGGTGAAGAGTTCTGAAGGCAGATGAGAGTTCCCTTTGGGACATACCGAGTATGAGATCTCTGGAAGCCATCCAAGCAGAGGTGTTTAGAGGCCAATCGAATGTATAAACACAGATCTGGGAAATAAGGTTCTGAGCTGGGAGGTATAGTTTTCAGAGCCATCAGCATATAACACTATTTGCTATACTTGTTGGGGAGAATATAGACATAAAAAGTGGAAAAAAAAAAAAAAAAAGAAAGAAAGAACCCAGAACCAAGTCTGAAGCACCCTTAGGGTTCAGGAGATGAAAAGACCCAGCTAAGGAGATAAAGGAGATTAAAGGGAAACAAAAGGAGGGTAAACAAAAGCCAAGAGAGAACCTACCAGAAAGGAGGGAGAAGACAACTGTGCTGAGCCTGTCTCAGAGCCTTCCTGGTATGAAACAGGAACTTGTCAGTTAGCACCATGGAGGGCAGCGGTGACCAGAGCTATTTTGCTGAGCGGTGGGGACAGAGGTCAGGCTGGTGTGGGTTCTAGTGTGAGTCAGAAGTGAGGAAGCAGAACATGCAGGTGGGCAGACATTCAAGTTTGAAGACAAAAGGAAGAGAAAAACGTTCAAAAGTGAGAAGTGATGTGGACTGAAGTCTCAGTTTTCAATGAGGGAATTTATTAAGGAAGCAGATACCGAGGGCAAGGACCCTGCAAGGCACTGTTCACATGAGGAGAACAAGCTGTGGTGTGTCTGTAACCAGTCAGGCATCTCTTGGGCATAAGGGCTCTCACGCTGGAGATCCGTGGAGGAGAGCGTCCCCGCCTCTGAACCTCTCGGTCTTGACACCACATCCCTGCCCTCCTGGAGTCAGACACACCAGCCTGCAGTCCTGGCTGCTTATCTACTACAGGTGTGACCTGGACCAAGGTCCAGATCACTCACCTCCAAGCCTCATTTCTTCAGCTGAGACCTGCAAAGCCTTTGTGATAAATCAAATGATGCATGCAGCGTTAGAACATTTACAGTGAAAGGAAATGACGGCCTCTATGATGACCATGCCTCAGCTTCCCACACCCCAGCAGAGTTTGGATCACCATCGGTCTGTGCTTCTGAAGAGGCTTCTCTTAAAGTGCCCTGGAAGTGTGTATCCACATAGCTGACATTCACTCTAGAAGTGAAAATAGTATTTTGTTTGACCCAAAGATAGTGAGGATAAAGGTAAGGGAAACTCATCTGAGAATGATTTCTTAGGTTAAATGAGCTGAGACCCGTTAACAGTTGAGTCAGGGGTTGGCTCTGGTGTTGATGAGAAACAACTGGGGTCAGAGATTCAGTTTCCAGGACAGGTGTCATGAGACTGGTCTTCCCAAAGCAAATGTGCCTTCTTGGTTTGGAAAGAGATCCCTGGGGATAAGGCCTGGAGTGAGGTGGGTCAGGATGCACCTGGCTGGGCAGTGGAGAGTCAGGACACAGAGAGGCCTGAAGCAGCAACACAGTGACTGGGGAGGAAGAAGTGGGGATGGGGCTGCCCAGGCTTGTGCCAGAGTCAGGCCCCCAGCCACTGAGGAGCCCAGCGTGATGGCCAGTGCTCTCCCAGCTCAGGCTTACTTAGGAGGAGAAATGGGGTCCTGAGAGTCCTGGGGCTCAATGGGCTCATGTGGGCACAGAGCAGGGTCCAGGTCGTCAGGGATTCCTGGGGCCCTGCAGTCGCAGGCTCGTCCTCCACAGAGCTTTAACCGTCCATATGGTGCCAGCAGGCCTTTCTCCCCAGAGTCTGACTCGAAGACTCCAGCTTCCATCAACACGTTCAGTTCCACAAACATTTATTGGGCACCTCTGGGTACCTGTCTCAGTTCCTGGGGTGACAGAGCTCAGTGACACTATTTCCCTGTTTTTGGAGAAGTGTTGTGTGGCTCATAGCCTAGTCCCTTAAGAGCAGAGGGAGCAGGACTCAGTATTTCTCCGGCAGGCCTGCAGGTCTGAAGCGATCTGGGTCTTGGCCACTCCGGCCCCATTCCTCAGCTCTCCGGTTGGACACCTGGTCCTCCAACCCATAGCTGTCTCTTCCAAGGTAAATCTGGTGTAAGAATCCTTGAAGGTACTCCCCGACATTGCTGGAAGGAAGGGAGACAGGAGAATTTCAGCTGGGTCGCTTGAGACAGCTTTGTCCTCTGACTCCTTTCTCCTCTTGCAGACAAAGCAGTGTCTTTGAGAGGAGGCTAGAAAAGCCCATCCTCAGGAAGGAGGGCTAAAATATACACCCTCTTGGGCAAAGCCATGGTTGTTGGTTCTTCAAATGCCCTGAATCAGGCTTCTTTAATGACCCCTCGCTTTCTCCCGGCAGTGAGGAAGGACACATCCGCACCCATATCCTGCCCTGGCTCTGCTGGCCATGTGGGTGCCAGGAGCAGGGGCAGGAGGAAGATGGGCCACAGAGCCCCCTGACTCTCTGGAAACAGACAAGCTCCGCTCAGCGACCTCAGGAGCCTCTGTTACCTGATGATTTTTGCAGCCCAGACGCCCCCAGGGCCCCTTTGAGCAGCGTCATAGTTCCCTCGGGCGCGGAAGTATCTGCCTGAATTCTGAACATTGGCTTCTCTCATGTCCCAGTAGGCTCTCCACAAGTCCGAAGCCCCTGTCAGGAGACAAAACAACAGTAACATGGGGACATATTGGAGAAGTGGGGGGATGAGAATTCTCCCCTACTTTTCAGATTTTGACTCTTGACAAAGTGATCCTTTGAAATCCTAGATTGAGGTGCATACTCCTTACTGTGGATCGGATCCCGGTGTAACTGTAAGGAGAACCCTTTACAGTTTGATTGAATAGGGTGGGAATGTGGTGCTCTGAGCTGTCTGATACGGGGTTGGTGTGCTGTGTACAAAGAAGAGGTGACGGTTATATAAGGCATGTGATGATGGAGAATGAGGCTTCAGATGTATGATCAGGGACTATGTGAGGGAGGAGGTGAGAGGAGAGGGTTCTCCACTTTTTTTTACAGTTACCACAGTCCATAAGAAAAGCGCAAACTCTGAAATGCACTGACCTAAGGGATGAAATATTCTTTACTATGTGCAGAGAAACTTTGCAATGGTCCACCAAAACTCTTTTTAAAAACTGATATTCAGGGTTTTCCTGGTGGCACAGGGATCGGAGTCCACCTGCCAGTACAGGGGACACGGGTCTGGGAGGATCCACCTGCCGCGGAGCAGCTACACACGCCGCATGCCTGAACTACTGAGCCCAGGCTCTAGAGCCCACGCGCCACAGCTCCCGAGTCTGAGCGCCTGCAGCCGGTGCTCAGCAGCAAGAGAAGCTGCGCAATGAGAAGCCTGTGCTCTGCAATGAAGAGTAGCCCCTGCTCGCTGTAGAGAAAGCCCTCGTGCAGCAGTGAAGGCCCAGCGCAACCAAAATAAATAATTTTTTAAAACTGATACTCAAATAAAATAGGTGAACAACAAGGACCTGCCGTGCAGCACCTGCGTGTGCGCTCAGTCGTGTCTGACTCTGTGCGACCCCGTGGACTGCAGCCCACCAGGCTCCTCCATCCATGGGATTTCCCAGGCAAGAATACTGGAGAGGGTTGCCACTTCCTCCTCCAGGGGATCTTCCCGAGCCAGGGATAGAACCTGCGTCTCTTGTGTTCCCTGCATTGGCAGGTGGATTCTTTACCACTGAGCTACCTGGGAAGTCCCACTATATAGCACAGGGGACTATATTCAATATATTGTAAAACCTATAATGGAAAAGAATCTGAAAAGAAATGTATATATATACACACACACTAGTGAATCACTTTGCTGTATACCTGAAACACTACAAATCGACTATACTTCAATAAAAATAAACAAAAATTTTTAAATGGAAATCTTTAAAAAAAAAAAAACCCTGGTATTCAGAGAATGCAATGAAAAAGAGAATAGCACATGAGTTCAAAATCAGAATTCAATTGCAAAATTAATGGCATCACCTCTAGTCCTGGATAAGGATCTTAAATGTCAGCACTCCATCGTAACAATTAAAAACCTGAACAGACTGAAAACGCAGCAACTCTTCTTGGATCCATAAGAGGGGGAAGACACAGGGCATGGCATTGCTTCCAAGGCTGGAGAGATGAACAGGTGGACATAGAGAGGGGAGGCCTTGTGGACCAGAAACTCAGGAGCAGAAACCGGTGAGGGAACCTGTGCTGCAGGTAGAAAGACCCAAACCAGAACTGACAAGTCGCTGGAGGTTCAGTGGAGACAACTCTGAGAGTAAAACCTCCTGGGGGGCCCAGCCATTATTGGGCCCCATAATACTGTGAGAGTTACCTTCAAGAGCTCAACCGGATTCTCACAGAAAATATTGTTTAAAAATTTCCAACCATTTCACGCCAGTCAGAATGGCTGCTGTCCAAAAGTCTACAAGAAATAAATGCTGGAGAGGGTGTGGAGAAAAGGGAACCCTCTTACACTGTTGGTGGGAATGCAAGCTAGTACAGCCACTGTGGAGAACAGTGTGGAGATTCCTTAAAAAACTGGAAATAGAACTGCCTTATGACCCAGCAATCCCACTGCTGGGCATACACACTGAGGAAACCAGAATTGAAAGAGACACGTGTACCCCAATATTCATCACAGCACTGTTTATAATAGCCAGGACATGGAAGCAACCTAGATGTCCATCAGCAGATGAATGGATAAGAAAGCTGTGGTACATATACACAATAGAGTATTACTCAGCCATTAAAAAGAATACATTTGAATCAGTTCTAATGAGGTGGATGAAACTGGAGCCGATTATACAGAGTGAAGTAAGCCAGAAAGAAAAACACCAATACAGTATACTAACACATATATATGGAATCTAGAAAGATGGTAACGATAACCCTGTACGCGAGACAGCAAAAGAGACACAGATGTATAGAACAGTCTTTTGGACTCTGTGGGAGAGGGTGAGGGTGGGATGATTTGGGAGAATAGCATTGAAACATGTATGTTACCATATGTGAAATAGATCTCCAGTCCAGTTTCAATGCATGAGACAGGGTGCTCAGGGCTGGTGCACTGGGATGACCCAAAGGGATGCGCTGGGCGGGGGGGGGGGAGGTGGGAGAGGGGTTCAGGATGGGGAACAAATGTACACCCGTAGTGGATCCATGTCAATGTATGGCAAAACCACTACAATATTGTAAAGTAATTAGCCTCCAATTAAAATAAATAAATTTATATTTAAAAAATGTTCCCAAAAAAATTTCCCTTGGGCTTCTCGCAGGAAGAGAGGAAAAGGAACCATTTTGAAACATGCCAGAGTCCTCTGTTCTCAATAGGCCTCCCTCAGAAAACTCTGTATTATCAGAATCTAAGTGACCTGGGGAAAGGAAATAACCAGCTCCAGCCCACTCCTGCCATCCTGCCCCAGTTGAAGGGTAGAAAAAGACAGAAACACCTATGAAGTTCACAGTCTAGGGCTCATCAAAAAAAACTGAGACCTAGTCATAGGACTGGGCTTCCCAGGTAGTGCTGGTGGTAAAGAACCCATCTGACCATGCAGGGGACATAAGAGACAGGGGTTCCATCCCTGAGTCGGGAAGATCCCCTGGAGGAGGGCATGGCAACCCACTCCAGTTTTCTTGCCTATTATAATCCCACAGACAGAGGAGCCTGCGGGCTACAGTCTATGGGGTCGCAAAAAATCAGACACGACTGCAGCAACTTAGCACACAGCACACAGTAACGCTTCCCCAATCTCCAGTTGACTAAAGGTGGCCTATTTAGAGCAGTTCCTTCTATCATGTACATCAAGTCTGGCTCTTAAGAAAAAATTGCAAAGCATGCCAAAAGGCAAACAACACAGTTAAAAGGACATGGAAGGCATCGGAACCAGGCCTGGTAGGGATGTTGGAATTACCAGACTGGGAATTTAAAGCACCTATGATTAATACTCTAAGAGATCAAAAGACAAAGTAGTCAACATGCAAGAATGGATGGTTAATGTAAGCGGAGAGACAGAATTGCTAAGAAAGAAAAAACTAATGCTAGAGATGAAAAAGCACCATAACAGAAATAAGGAATGCATTCTGTTGGCTTATTGGCAGAATAGACACAGTTGAGAAAAGAATCTCCATGACAGAAGATATCTCAATAGAATCCTCAAAAATCAAAGGGCAGAAAATGAAGATTGCCAAAACTAGGACAGAATACACAAGCACCATGGGACAACTACAAAAGATACGTGTGTGGGATAACCAGAAGGAAAGAAACAGAGAAAGGAAGCCTTAATATCATTTAAATATTTGAAATGATAATGACCAAGAAGTCCCCAAATTAATGTCAGACATGAACCACAGACCCAGGAAGCTCAGAAAACTTACCAAGCAGAATAAAAAAAGAAACCCTCTAAACCTCCCCTGCAAAAAATCTACACTTGGGCATATACAGAAAATCAATGGTTTTTTTTTTAATTCTGAAAGAAGTTAAAAGAAAACAAAAGTTACCTATAGAAGAAGAAAGACAAGAATTACATGACTTATCCTTAGAACTCATGCAAACAAAAGAGAATAGAGTGAAATATTTAGTGCTGAGAGAAAAACCACCAACCTAAAATTCTGTACCCTGTGAAGTTACACTTTAAAAGTGAAGGAGAAAGACTCTCAAAAAAATTAAGGAAATTTGTTGGCAATAGACCCTTGCAAGAAATGCTAAAAGAAGTTCTTTAGAGAGAAGGAAAATAGTACAGGTCAGAAACTCAGATGTACATAAAAAAAGGAAAAGAATAAAGAAGAAATACTGAAAACAAAATTAAGAACAATACATGCAGATCAAAGTATTGCAACAATTAACTACATAAATTTCCTGTTTTAACAAGTAGCCAATAAGCTTCATTTCCCATCAAGAATGGCAGGTTGGGGGCTTCCCTGGTGGTCCAGTGGTGAGGAATTTGCCTGCCAAGCAGGGGACACACTGTCCCCACAAGTGTCCCTGGTCTGGGAAGATCCCACATACCTCAGAGCAACTAAGCCCCTGTGCCACAATTACTGAAGCATGCGCACCCACAGCCTGCACTCTGCAGCAAGAGAAGCCACGGCAATGAAAAATCCTGCACACTGCAGCAGAGAGGTGCCCCCGCCCCTCACCACAGCTAGAGAAAGCCCGTACAGCAACAAAGACCCATCACAACCACAATAAGTAAACCAATGATTCTTTGATAATAGTTAAAAAAAGAATGGCAGATTAGGTTTGTTTCCTGGCTCTATCTCAGTCCTAGCATGGCAGATCAGTGGGAATTTGCTCTTTTTATTGTGTGGATTAGGGCTTGATTTCCATGAGCTCTGCCTTGCAACCACTGGCTGTTTGCTTGGGTACAGGATGGGATCTTCCTTCCAAGCACAGGTCTTCTCTTTCCCAGGCACCCTCTCTCCCCGGAGTAGGGCATGACGTTTATTCAGCTCACCCTTTCCCTGGACATTCCACCCTTGGGGATGTACCAAGTTCACAGGTAAACTTCAAGACTGAAAAACTTGAGTTATGAGTCCCCACAAGTATCCGTGCCCAGGAAATCCCATGGACAGAAGAACCTGGCAGGCTGCAGTCCATGGGGTTGCAAAAGAGTTGGAGAGGACTTAGCAACTAAACAGCAACAACAAGGAGCTCACCCCTTGGAAGTCCTGGCTGCCTTGGAAGTCCTACTCGCTGCCCACTACCAGCAAGGATAGGCTGGGTTCAAACCATCTTTGACCTGGGGTCTGGAGAAGCCCATGGTGGGTGCTGAGTCAGACCAGCATGGAAGGAGAAACCCTCCAGCTCTCACCCATTTGTTTTTCAAAGGAGTATCCACCCATTTGTTTTTCAAAGGTTTTTCAAAGGAGTATCCACATCTGACAGGTGTGTGGTGTGTGGCCTCTGCTCAGAGTGAATCCTAGGGTCAGCTGGGTGTGCCCTTCATCCTCTGGGGCTCTTACCTTGCACAGCCTCCTTGAAGAATGAATACCAGCCTTCGCCGGTGACTCCCATGATCAAGGAACTGAAAAGAATGCCTATGAAAAGCTTCATTGTGCTGACATGAAAGAAAGAGAAGGTCAGAGATGCACAACTATGATATATAAGATAGATGTTTTGCGATTTTGAATTTCAAGGATAGCTTAGTTCCCAATTCCCATTTACTCTTTTTTAGAATTATTACTATAGGACAACTTGAAATGGATTTTAGGAAGAAGCATAAACCCTTAATTCTCAGTCCAGATCTCTAGAAAGACTAAGAGGGTTCTACCAGTGTTTTATTTGTTCGTGACCAATCTGTCATCCAGTAAGAAGAATAAAGTAGATTCATAGCCTTTCCTGAGGTCCTGCTCTGCCCAGCAGACCCAATAATGAGTAGAAAACACTTCTCCCCAACTGAAATTTATCAATTATAGGAGAAAAGGCTCTCCAAAGAGAAAAACAACAGAATTACTCCCCAGAAGAGAGTCTCACCTGTGCTTTTTCTCCAGCTGAAATTCAGTAGTTGGTATCTCTCTTGGCTTTGGTGTTAGTGGGAAGAGAGGTCTTAAATCCAGTGGGCATCAGTGATGTCCGTCTTGCTCAATTCTTCTGTGTAAACAAGTTAGCATATTGAATAATAGTATTTTCCTTATTCTCAAGCAGCTTGTTTTGAATGAGTCATTCAAGATATTTGTGTTCCAGCAATTTTTCCTAATTGACTTATTCTCTTCTTAGCCGTATTTGAACAGAAGAGAATTGTATTTGAAGAATCAAGTGTGGGAGGACACGGGTCCTTCTCCACTCTACTCCCTTCTCATCCCTGTTTGGAAAAGGGATCTCCCCCCTCCCCAGGTTACACATGGATATTATGTAATACCAGATTACACATAGGTATCATGCTGTTAAGAGGTGATCAATATGATTAGCAAAGGAAATGTTTACTTCTCTCTTGGGGTTTCTGTCTAAGGTACGTAAGGACACAGGACAAGCAAGATTTGTCAACCCCACCAGCAATGATATGAGGTAATGATTAATGATTCTGGGAGAACAGAAGGAAGGGCATGAAGTAGGGTTTCTAGGCAGTACCCTTGATACAGATTTTAAAAAAAAAAATCTGTGTGTGTGTGTATATATATATATATATATATCCCTTTCAGACAAATATACATTGTTTTGTACTCTTTTAACTAAATATATATTGGAGGTCCTCCCTGGGTTTTTTGCTTATTTTAAAAAATAGCTGCATAGCATTCCATTGTATGGATGGACCACAATTTATACAATACTGATGGCCATTTCAGATGTTTCTAGTCTTCTTTTAATGCAAATAACCATGAATTTTTAACTCTGTGTGTGTGTGTGTATATATATATACATGTATATATGATAAATTTCTAAAAAAGGAATTATAGGGGGAAAGTGTGGCTGTTTACGTTTATTTATATATGTTGCAAATTGCCTTCTGTCAGAAGCTCTATAAATCTTTACTCCCACCAGAAATGTCCCACAGCATCTCCCAAACAACCCTCTATCAAACTTTTTGGTCTTTGAAATTTTGGTAAATAAAATATAATTCAGTGTAATTTAATTTGCATTTCTACTGTTATGAGTTTGCTTTCACAGTTTTTCCTCTGTATAAGAACTATTTGTATTTCTTAGCAAATGTGAATTCATTTCTTGTATTTTAATATTTGTATTGGTTTGTTGGATTTTTTATCACTTTGTAAGAACTTTATTTTATAGACAAAAATAGAACTTATGAGTTATAAACATTTTCCCAGCTTATTATTTACCCTTTGATTATGGTTGCTCATGTTTACCAAAATGTTCTTTATGTTCTTGTCCTTTTTTTAGTCTCTTCTGAATTTTGTCCTATAGCTGGAGAGGCTTTCCTTGCTTTGATTTATAAAATAATTTTCCCATGTGTTCTCTATGTATTATATATTTTATTATTTATTTAAAAATGTTTAGTACATTTCAAACTTGACATAACATCATTTGGAAAGTATATTTTCAGTTTTATTTTAAGATGGCCACCCAGTTGTCTCAATCCCATCCATTGACTGGTCCTTCTTTTACCCATTAGCTTGACAGGCAACCTTTAAAGCTAAATTACCATATACACTTGTGTCTAATTCTGAGTTGCAAGAATCAATTTTTCTATGTTTAGGTCAGTACTATCTCGTTCTATTTATTGAGGCTTTATTCAATGCACTAAATACCTTCATCATTCTTCCTTTTCAGAGGAAGTAGTTGGGGTTTACTTTCTATAATTTTTTTAACTTATTTTTGTATCCAGAAGCACAACTGATTGATTAAACAATGTCTGTGGCTCATGCACCTGTCCCAGGGCTCTCCTCGACTGTGGCAATGTTTCAGCCAGTGTTTGGGGTGTCCAGGAGTCCCATTCCACAGCTATATTCTCTCTTAAACCCACTCCACTTTGTCCTTCGGGCCACTCGTCACTGCACCCACCTTGGTGATATGGGCAAGGATTCCATTCTGCTAATCCAAAGGTCATTCTCTCCACTACTTGGCAGCATCTGACACGGCTGATCAATAACTGTGTCCACTGGGATTCGGGAATGCCACACTCTCCTGGTTTCCTTCTGTCCACCAAAGCTGCTCCTCCTCAGTGTTTCTGTTGGCTCCTCCTCCTCCAGGCTTCTAACAGATGGAGACCCTCTGCTGACCTTCACCTCTTCTCTTTTCAGCCTTTATTCACATTCTGAGGGAGCTCAGCCAGGCCTTTGAGTGTAAGCTCCCAAAGGCCAGGACCTTATCTGTGATTGCTCTTCACACCAAAAATCCACTGCTCCAAACAATGCCTGGGTCACAACAAGTACTTATTAAATATTTGCTGAATGAAAGCATGGAAAAACTTTTTTGAATGTTTGAAATAGTTCCTAATTCAAATCACATGTTTAAAAACGATAAGTAGTTCAATACGGCTATAGGATGAACTGAAGTCATGGGACATAAGACTGAAAAGATTGGATACACAGACTATCTTGTCTAAAAAATAGCAAATATTGTGAATTGCTGGTAAGTCACTTCCGTCATGTCCGACTCTGTGCAACCCCATGGACGGCAGCCTACCAGGCTCCGCCATCCCTGGGATTCTCCAGGCAAGAACACTGGAGTGGGTTGCCATTTCCTTCTCCAATGCATGAAAGTGAAAAGTGAAAGTGAAGTTGCTCAGTCATGTCCAACTCTTAGCGACCTCATGGACTGCAGCCCACCAGGCTCCTCCATCCATGAGATTCTCCAGGCAAGAGTACTGGAGTGGGTTGCCATTGCCTTCTCCAAGATATTGTGAATTGGAGGAAGAAAAGAGATGTGTTATGTATGCTGCATTCTTCACAATCATAAAGGGAGCCTCATTGTCCAGTTGTTAATATTGGTAAAAATAGCAATATAATTCTACTATTCAAAGTTAATAATACTTGAAAGAAGTAAGAAGAATGGGAAGTATAACAAATGGTGGCCTCTAGAGAGTGGGTTTGGGAAGACTCCCCTTTGCATACATTTCTCAATCATTCTGAAACAATGCATTACTGCTATGATAAAGAAAACAAACAAAAAAATGGAGTCAGGCCATTCAATCATTCTATGATAGACTGTATCCTCTAGTGATAAATCCTCACCGTGCATGTTCACACTGACTGACATTGCTACCCAGGCTCATAGTTGTCAATGACAAGTTCCAGAACAGCAAAGACTCACTGGAAAGTGGACCAGGTGGGGCAGGATGAGGTGAGTGGAAGCGGGGCAAATGCGGAGAAATGTCTCAATGAGGGATCACATCTCAAACAGCTCTGGTCTCTGAATGGCTCACAAGTCCTCTACAGGAAATCACAAGTCTGTCCAGCATCTTGATAAATCTTGCTTGGTCTCCACTCCAGCTCCTGAACACATCTTCCAGTTTAGAGGACAAAGATGCGTCCTCTGGCATCGCTCAATCCCTGAGAGGCTCTCCCCCTTCAGCACAGGTGGAAGTCAGCTCTCCCCCTCGGGCCAGAAGAATGGAAGAAAGATAAGGATGTATCCCAAGAACTGTCTTATTTCCAAAGCCAGTCATGGGTTTTGCTCTAAGTTTCCATGTCTGTTTCACATTGCGATGCTACATGCTGAGGGTCACGGTGTTTCCTTCGTCTAAAAGCAGGAGACATGGAGCTCTCTACTAGCATCTCTATATGCTGGCAGCTCCCACAGTGGAAGATCCAAATGGGCTCAACCAGGACCTTTCTCCCTTCTGATCCATCTCCCCACTCTCCCCTTCATTCCAACCATCAGATCTGCTGTCTTGGAGAGAATACTTCCCTCTTATGTTAATTTAGGGAACAAGGTCACATGCAGGTATTGCTTCCCAGAGCCGGACTGCTGGTACCCAGATTCCGTTGTTTCCTGGCTTTTCAAAGCTTTCTTCTGTTGTGGATCTGGCAGAGCCCCAGAAGGAAACAGCCCAAACTGGAATAATTGGGGAGTGTTGCATGAGGGGGCTAATTGCAGAGACAGGCAGGGGTTAGGGAAAGTGACAATGCATGGAGAAGCCCCCTAAGGCAAGCAGTCTTGAAACATTTCCACCTCGAGGTTTAAAGGGACCAAGGAAGGAGCAGTTGGCCAGGCAGTGTGTGACAAAAGAGGAGAACAAGTATTGGGGGCGTATTTGAAGAAAATCCTTATATGAAGATTTTTCTCGGGCTCTCCTCACAAATAATGAATGATGGAGCAGGGAACAGTAGGAAAGCCTGGGACAGGGCTGCAGGAGATGGGGTGGTGTGGCCCTGCTCTTCACAGTGACATCCCAGGAACATCCTTTGACCCCTTAGGTCTCAGCTTCTTCCTCTATGAAATGAGGCTATGACAACAGACGATCTTTAAGGAACATGCTAGATGCCAGGGATACAATACTGAACAACAACGGGCGAGACTGAGTCCTTATGGAGCTTCCAGTTTGGACTATATACACATATGTATCTCACACCAAAGAAAATAGATTCACAAACCGTTCAGTGCCCTACGCAGGGATGGCAGAGGTTCTGGCTTCCCCCCAACATCCTTCCATGGTCAATCAGAGCTGTGGGATCTTGCTTCTCTAAGAGAGGGAAACACGGATGATTCTGCCCTTGGTTTCTCTCTGGGCCATAGCAGAGGACATGTCCTCTTCCCGCTTGGAGGTCTCCTGCCCCCGTGAGTCCTCTGGATTCCAGAGCCTTTGTGAAGCAAGAAAGGGCTTCTGCATTCTGCTGTCTGTTCCTAAATGAGTTCCACTCATGTCTGCGTTCTCTGTTTGACTGGCTTCTCTACCTCTGTGTTTGGGAGTTTGCTTATATGAGTCATTTTTAGTTTTGGCTTTGGTTTTTTTAGGCCACAATACTGAGTGCCATCTTGGATTTACTTTGGGAGTCACTTCTCTGCTTTTCCCCACATCCACATGTAATCGGCACCACAGCAGTGGTGGGTCTGGAGGGCTGATCAAAAGTGTAGACCCTAAGGAGACCTATTGGGTTCAGATTCACCCTGTGTGAGATCAGGAGCAAAACACTCGTCTTTATTGTGCTCCATTCCATCCTCTGTAAAACGGGAGCGATACTAGTTCTTACCTCAATAAGGCTCTTCAGAGGAGTAAAGGACACCATACCTGATAAACTCTCAATCAGCTCTCCCACTCCCAGAGGTGAGCTAGTGCTCTTTCTCGGGGTGAATTCTGCAGCAGTGTCTCTACATTCCAAGCCCTGCAGCTTTTTTACTTCCCCTCATAGACTCACAGACTCATCCTGCACAAAAGCTCATTCAGCAAACCAAACTCTCCCAGTGATCCCGCAGGAGAGAAAGTGGAGTGGGTTTCTGCTGCTCACACCCTGCACCCCACTTCACAGTGCCCCCAGACATCCCCACACTTCACATTCCTCTTTTCAGTGGCCCTCTGACCTCACCTCGTTTACTCTTCCTCCACTGTATGCAGCTCAGCCCTAAATCCTACCCCTAAATTATGCACTGAAATGATTCTAGGTGCTCAGCAAAGCCTTGTGGAGTCCTCACTTCAAAGGCACCTCAGTGATCCATGTAGGTTATTTGGGCAGAATGTCATTCTAAACACACACAGCTCTCCACAAGAATGAGATCTTCATCGTGTTACAAATGTGTGTCCTAAGGCCTTTAATTGTACATCTATACTAACTTATATTCCAAATCCTCAACTTCACTGGGCTCCATTCATTCATTCATTCACACATGGAATGAACACTTATTGAGAACACACTGTGGGGATATAAAAAGCTCTCCTGTCTTCATGGAGCTGACACACTGAGCCACTGCTAACCCAGCTGGCCTGGCCACCCTCGCACCTCTCCTAGCAAGAGATCACAAGCGTCTCATGTCCCTAAAGCACAGTCTTCTTTCTCCCCAGTGGATGGGCTGCTCTTAGTCATGATGGTGGCCTGCAGTCATTTCTATGTCCTCCTGACTTCATGCACCTGGGAGGAAATTTCTGGCCCAGTTCAGAAGTAATGATCTGGCCCAGCGCCCTCTCCTGGGCTCTCAGATTCTATCCCAGACATTTACTTTTCCTCTTCAGGAAATTCTGGGGTCTTGGCATAACCTCTGGGCAGTGAGTTCTGGTGGGGGTGGGCCTCCATAACACCCCCATATCAGTAGAGGATTCGTGTTATAATAGAGAGAGCCCAGGCATTTGACTCAGAGAGAACTGGGTTTGAATCCAGGTTCCAGGTTTCCATGGTTATCCAGATTTCAGTAAGTACCTTAATCTCTGCAAACCTCTGGTTCTCTCCTCTGTGACACAGGGGTGGTCACTCCCACCTAGCAGGGTGGCCTTGAGAGCAAATGATCACATAGCAGGTGCTCACGTCTTGTTTGTGTTCCCAAGGGCACAGTGGAGGGTTTCTGAGCTTGGATCCAGTCATCCCAGCCTAGGGGACCAAAACCACACCAACGAATGGAAGTGACCAGGCCCTTCATCAAACCCTACACATGCAGATCCCAACCCTGACCTTGCTGCCCTCCTATCTGCCCTGGTCCTGGCATGAAACACCATTTGCCCTGGCTCCTGGGCTTCTGCGTGCACAGGAAAGCCTTCTCCTCTACATCCTCAACCAGGCGGGGCTGGTTTCCTCTCCCTCACCTTCCAGGCTACACATTTCCTGGAGGCACTCCTCACTTCCTTCCACTCTGTCTCCAGCTCCATCACCAACTGCTTCACCGCTGTGCTGACCTTTGCCTATTTCGAGGGCCTGACCTTGCTCAGCACCATTAGCCCCAAGTGCTGCCTGTCCATCCTGGGCCCCATCTGGTACCACTGCTGGTGCCCAAGACACACATCAGCTCTCAAATGTGCCAGCCCTGGTCCCTGTGTCTGCTGCTGAATCTTCTGGAAGAGAACTATTGTGGCTTCCTTTTAGGGATTTTGACTGTGATTGGTGTCCAGTATTTGATTTCATCATTGCTGGGTAACTGATGTTCTTATTGGTGGTTCTTGCTAGCTCCAACCTGGCCCTGCTGGTCAGGATCCTCTGTGAGTCCCAGCAGGTGCAGCTGACCAGGCTCTGCATGGTCATCCTGCTCACGGTGCTGGTCTTCCTCCTTGGCAGCCTGCATTTTGGGCATCCAAAATTTTCTGCTGTACCAGTTTCAGGAGGATTTCAACATGTCCTTACATTATTTTAAGACAGGGATGGTCCTGTTAACAGCAGTGCCAACCCCATCATTTGCTTTTTTGTTGGCTCCTTTAAGCATCAGAGGCAAGGGCGGCTGGCCCTCAAGTTGGCTCTTCTGAGAGCTTTGGACAACACAGCTGAGGTGAAGAAAAGCAGAGGAAGCCTTCCTCGAGAAACCAGGGAGGTGTCAGTAGTTTCATGCAGTGATCCTGTATTAACCAGGGTTCAGTCAGAGAAGTAGCGCTTACAGAAGATTCTCTATATCACTGTGTAAATATGTTCATATGTTTGATCGGGCACAGTTGTAGGTTCTGGTTAGACTGTCTCTGCAAGGCTGTTGCCTGCTTGTCTGATGCTAGAGCTTGAAGCCCACAGGACAAGCTGGGACTCAGGAGCATGAGATAAAGCCCATGAGAACCAACCAGAACTTATGTCAGTCTCTCTCAGCACCTGCAGTTTTGCTGAAGTCTGCAGAGCTTGGCTCCCTTCCTATGGAGCTAACCACACACCTGGTCCAGGAGTCAGAGAAGCTGCAGGAGTGTCAGGGGAAGGTGGAGCAGCTGTAGGCCCAGCAGCTGCCTTGTGCCAAAGAGATGAACCGAGAGAGAAGCCACACACGCATGAACGTCCTGGTCCCCCAGCACCGACCTTCCACACATAGACACAGTAGTTCTGCGGCTTCCTTTCCAACCACCGCATCTTGTGCCAACTGGCTCTTGATGCCCGCTTTAAGTAGAAGCATAAAGAGAAAGGAGCTGTGGGAAACACTGTTCAGCCTAACCAAACTGACACGTCAACTTCAGACCCATCACAGGCCACGCCCTGTCAACTTAGCACCAGTTGCTGCTGCTGCTGCTAAGTCGCTTCAGTTGTGTCCAACTCTGTGCGACCCCATAGACGGCAGCCCATGAGGCTCCCCCGTCCCTGGGATTCTCCAGGCAAGGACACTGGAGTGGGTTGCCATTTCCTTCTCCAGTGCATGAAAGTGAAAAGTGAAAGTGAAGTTGCTCAGTCGTGTCCGACTCTTAGCAACCCCATGGACAGCGGCCCACCAGGCTCCTCTGTCCATGGGATTTTCCAGGCAAGAGTGCTGGAGTGGGGTGCCATTGCCTTCTCTGCTTAGCACCAGTAACCACCCATAGCTAATTCTGAATAAAGACAATAGCAAAGTCAAGCTTCCCACGCATAATGTACTTATTCCATATACACCTGAAACATACCAACCTTTTTCCACAAAGAGGATAAAATCTCTTTTTGCTTTTCTAATATATTAAGCTTATTCTTTTTCTAGTGAGTTATACTCCCTTTTTTAAATCCTATAGCTTAAACACTGAGCTATACAGTTAACTGCTGTTAGTACATATTCTGTATGATGATAAAGGGATAGACGAGAAGAAGAAAAATATTTGTGAGATATATATATACATATATAAACATTCACATTACAGAAATACTCACAATAGACAATCCTTTCCAGTTGGTCACATGGCTGCTGTTGCTGTGAACATATACCTTCTCCTACCAACTATTCCATCTCACCTTTGCACCTCACCATTGCCTACAGGGGTAACTGCAATCTGTATTTCGCAATGGTCTGCGTCATCACAGTCTTCTTACATGGGTGTTGTCCCCTTCCATGACTTTTGCTCACACGGCCTTTTGGAGATATAATCACAGGGCAGAGGACAGCGTCTGCTTTGAGGTCATAGAGACGTGGTTTTGTATACCTACGTGTATATACGTGTTTTGGCCCTATCGGTATGGTCAATTTTCTTAAGACAGCAATCATCCTGATAATGATTAAGTGAGACAATGCCTGTTAAACAAAGTGCCGTGTCTGAAGGATTACCTTATTCAGGGGACTTCACCCCATCCCCAGGGGAACTTTGCCAATCCTGGGGTCCAGGACTGCTTCCACTTTTGAAGAAATCCACTTCAAGCAGAAGGTTGAAAGCAGCACAGGGAAAGCGTAAATATGTTTGGTCACTGCATTCAACCAAGAGGACAAGTTAAATGTTTCTGACAACTCTTTCCCTAAATGTTCTACAATTTCCGTCTCAAAACAACTAAAAGAATTAAAATTCAGTCTACTCCCCAAAAAGGGAGTCATCCCTAATTTTGACAAGAAATATTCTAGCTTCACCCAGGGCCTGTCATAAACACAGCAAATATGTGTTAAATAATTATTGAATAAAGGATTTAGTAAATAAATAAGTCAGTGAATTTTTAGTTCAAGCCTGTGATAAATCTCTATTTAACAGATTTAGACCACTTAACTTTAAGTTTATTACTTTACCAATTTCATCAGAAAAATCAACTACAAAATGTATGCTTCATGGAAGAGTTCTCCGTGCAGTTTCCTTTCCTTGCCCTCTTGAGGCCCCAAGTACAAGACTTCTGCCTGCTCTGTGCCTTTAACCTGATTTGGCGGGATGCTCCCTCTCCTCCCTCATTGCAATTTTCCACTGATTATAGATAGACAACATGTCCCTTTAGGGCAAGGCCATATAAGATTTATATTCCTAAATGCTTCAAAATGTATATTTTACTAATTTAGTTATACATCCATATTTTTAATTATTAAAATATATGATATACTTATTTATTGGGGATGCATTTTCTATTTAATAATTGTTATGATTAAGTTGTTGTTATAGACTGAATGTTTCTGTCCCCCTAAAACCCACAGGTTTAACCCTAACTCCGAATGTGATGGTGTTTGAAGGTGGAGTCTTTAGGAGGTAACTAGGTCATCAGACTGGAGCCCTAATGAGTGGGATTAGTGCCCTCATAACACAGACCCTAGGGAGCGCCCTCGCCTTCCTGCCATGTGAGAAGACAGGAACAAGACAACCATCCATCAACAAGGAAGTAGAGTCTCACCAGACACAATCTTCTAGCACCTCGATCTTGGACTTCACATCCTCATGAACTGTGAGGAATAAATTTCTGTTGATTATAAGGCACTCCATTAATGATATTTTGTTATAGCAGATTGAATGGACTAAGAGAAAAGCATAACTTCCATACAATGAATTTCACACATCTTAATTTACCTGTCAATGAGTTTACCAAATCAATACACCTACGTAACCCACATCCTCAAGAGATTTTGAAGGTTTCCATCATTTCGGAAATTCCCTCTCAGCCCCTCCCAGGCCATTCCCTCTGCCTCCAGAGGCAACTACTGTTCTTTATCATTAAATATCAGGTTTTTTTACCTGTTCATGAACTTCGTATAAAAGTATACACTCTTGTGTAAGTCTTCTTCTCAATAAAATAATTTGAGAAACAGTCGTGTTTATTCCATCCCCTTTATTGCTGAATAGAAGTCCGTTGTCCAGATATGTCCCAGTTTGTTTACGCACTCTTCACCTGATGGGCATTTGGGTTGTTTCCAGTTTGAGGCAGCATTTCTCTCGTGCCAGCTGGGCCTGGTGTTAAGCTGTCAGTAGAGGGCTCTGGAGGGACAAGCAGGATGTACCGCCATCTCTTCCAGGTCCCGTGTCCTTCCTTCCATCCAGCTCCCGGGGTGCTCTTCTCACGCACATGACACCCACTGGCACTCTGGCGTTTTTATGTTATTCCCAGCCGCTGAAGTTTCCTGGCAATTGCTGTGGCCTCACAGCTGGATTCCCAAGGTGTTCAGCAACATTCTGTCTCCCTAACAATACATGAATACTACAGACTAGCTGGCTTCAACCAGAGAACTTCATTCCTCACACGTCTGCAGGCTGGAAAGTCCGGGACCAAATTGCAAACCAACTTGGTCTCTTCTTGGCCAGCGGATGGACACCATCTCGTTGTGTCTTTACAGGAGAAAGAGAAAGCTAGCTCTCTGATGTCTGTAACATTATAAGGACTCTAATCCTTCCAGCCCAGGCTTCCACACTTATGACCTCATTTAAACTTATTTACTGTTTTCATCTGAACAGCTCCATTAGGAGTTGGCTTCAGCATAGAAATTGGGGAGGGGGGACACATTCAGTCCGTAGCACTGGCCTTTCCACTGCTGGCTTCCAGGGAACTCAGAGGCCTTCTACCCCTGCCCCATGTGCGCTGCCTTCAGGTGAGTTCGCAGGAAACCCCAGCTGCATGCCCAGTCAGTTCAACTGCACCCCTGAGCGGTTCCATACCAAGCGTCATGGGTACAGGGGGGACGTCTTGCTTGTCAGCTTTGGATTGGGACACCCAGCAATCTTTATCAGCCTTCCCATGGGCTACAGGCTTCCCAAAAAGATCAAAACCTCAGCTTTCTATATTTCTTAATCTCTTAGTAGTTAATCCAATACCAGTTAATAACACCTCGTATGAAAATTTCCCTTTATAAATCACTAACTGCTTTCTTAACACTCACATACACAAGTAGACTCTCTGTCCTGCTCTCTGCCCACTAATATTTCTGCAAGTGAGCTAGGTAAAATAAGAGGCTATGAAGAAACATTCATAAGCGAGGAGGCTCTATGTCTACATTTAGGCTTCAAATAAGACCAAAAAATATAGACCATCAGGAAATAGTGTTGGAGGCAATTCTGGATGGCACAGAAAGAAACTGGTTCATAGACGGATTTCTAAGAGCTGCTGAGTAATGAACAGGGATCAAGGCGGCAGTCTCTGGAGCAGGATTCCACCCTCCAGTCCTCCTGGGCCGTGTCCACACCCCACACAGAGAGCTCCGAGGACAGGCTAGGAGACTAGACCCCGCAACAGCGAGGGGACAGGACATGACTGCAGGGAGTGAGAAGGCCTGACAGCGAAGGGCCTGGAAAGGGCTCCAGGGTCCCCAGAGGGGCCTGGAGAGGGAGCGGGTCTGATTAGGGGAGGCTGGAGAGGGGTCTGTCCTGAATGATGCTGAGATTGTGTCCAGAACCAAACACACAGGCACAGACTCAGCCTTCACGTCGGTGTCCTGCCATCAGTCCTGGAACTAACAGGCTGTCCTTATACCAAAGAATGACACACAGTCTCAGGATTACATCTCTTAAGCATTTATTAGATCTGCTGCCTTCTGAGGACAGAGAACTCTCTAGGTCATTGTCCCTCACTTGGGGACTCACTTTGCCATCCCCTGAGCAGAGATAGAGGCAGCTCAGTACTTGTCAGGCAGGCCAGCAGGTCTGAAGTGGTTGGGGTCTTTGCCACTCCGGCCCCATTCGTTGGCAAACTGATCGGCCCTCGAGTCCTCCCGACCCTGGCCACTGGTCGTACCCTTAAGCAGAGGGTCTGTGAGTCTCTGAATATTTTCTCTGGCATCACTGGAAAGGAGGAGGGCAGGGAGGGGATTAATACAGAACTATGAGCCACAGCCCTACCCTCCCCATCTCTCCTCTTTCAAGGGATCAATGACTCTGAGAGGAGCCAAGGAAAGAGGGGCTACAACCCTGAGGCTCCCTGGGCTCAGCCCACCTCAGCCCTGTGCTGGGCGAACAGCACCCACAGGGGGAGGGTGGAGAGTCACCTGTCTCACCAGCCTTGCTCTGGTCTTCAGCCACTCAGACCTCACACTGGGCACAGAGCAGGAGGGTGCTTAATAGTAGGAGGGCCCACAGCCTATAGGAAACTTCTCCAGGGCTTGGCCCCTCCAGGTTGTCCTAGGCAGCCAAGCTCTGCTCACCCATCCCTGCATCCCCAGGGGCCCTGGTACCTGATCACTTTAGCAGCCCAGACACCCCCTGGTCCCCTCTGGGCAGCGTCATAGTTTCCGCGGGCATGGAAGTATTTGTCTGCACCCTTGTAGTTGGCTTCTCTCATGTCAGAGTAGGCTCTCCACATGTCTTTAGCCCCTGGAAAGCAAAGCACATGGAGTAAGGTATCAGGGGAGAGAAAACTGTGACACAGCTTACAGAAGAATCAAGGAATGAGAAATCTTCCACTGACTTGGTTTCAGCCTGTGGTCATAGCCCACAGATGCTGTAGGGTGAGAAGAGCACTCCTTATACCCAGTTGCCTGCTCCTGGTACTGGAATGAGAGTCACTGGGGTGGGGTGGGGAGGGGCTACAGCTGTGGGAGCTGTTTGTCTGACCCCTGTGATGCTCTCTCTGTGCTGCATCTCAATGAGGGCTCTACCCGATATGTTTAAGGACAGAGGGAGTTATTATAGGACAGGATTCTTCAGCAGCATTCTATTGAAATTTGAGACCAGGTACATTGTCGCTGTTCAGGGCCATCCTGGATATTATAACATGTCTAGCAGCATCCTTGACCTCTCAAACTGTTCCCCAGTATGACAACCGAAAATGCCCCCAAACATCACCAAACGTCCCCAGGACACAGTTGCCCTGGGTCCAGAACCGCTGTTGTAGAGGAAGCTGCACATGATAAGCTCCGGGGGAAGTGGGTGAGTGAGGAGGTGACATGCAGGACAGGTTCTGAGAAAGGGGCAGACATATAGCTGCTCTGCTCTGACGCCTAAGAAATGTATCCCTGCCTCATGAAAGATCACTTGTGACTTGATTCCCCTGCCTGTTAGGTGAGTGAATGGAGTCCGGCGAACTCTCTAGTCGACAGTACTGATGATGTGGGCTGCTTGAGGCAGTGGGTCTTTTCCTCAGCCCTGGCTGCACTTTCCAATAATCTGGGGAGACACTGAAAGGCCCCTGAGCCCTCACAGCCCAAGCCAATCAGCTTCCTATCTCTGGGCTGGGCTCAGGCAGCAATAGTGTTCATGGCCCCCTAGGTAACTCCAAACTGCAGCCATGATTGCTCAGCCCCCGGCTTGAGGAAGTGGTGCTGGGAGAAGTCTACTCGGTGAGATCCTGGGCCTCAGGCTCAGCTGAGTTCCCACCTCGGTCCTGCCACCTGCTGACGGGCGCTCAGTCCGTGAGTGACGGACTCGCTGCTCTAAGCCTCGGTTTTCTCCCCTTCATGCCCCCTCACAGAGGCTTTCTGCAGGTAGGTAGGTGACCAACTGTCCCAGCTTGACCAGACTGCCCCTGTCTTCATGCAACTGCCCCAGCTAGTGCTACTAGTATCCTGGAAAACTCCCCAGCCCTGGGCAGAGCAAGACAGTGGGTCCCTCTAAATTGCACGTAAGAGCCGAGTTTGTTGCGGAGGCTTGAAATTTGTTATTAGGTTTACACACACACACACCTTTTTCTTTTCATTTGTACAAAAAGGATCTTCACGACCCGGATAATCACGATGGTGTGATCACTCATCTAGAGCCAGACATCTTGGAATGTGAAGTCAAGTGGGCCTTAGAAAGCATCACTAAGAACAAAGCTAGTGGACGTGATGGAATTCCAGTTGACCTGTTTCAAATCCTGAAAAATGATGCTGTGAAAGTGCTTCACTCAATATGCCAGCAAATTTGGAAAACTCAGCAGTGGCCACAGGACTGGAAAAGGTCAGTTTTCATTCCAATTCCAAAGAAAGCCAATGCCAAAGAATGCTCAAACTATCGCCCAATTGCACTCATCTCACATGCTAGTAAAGTAATGCTCAAAATTCTCCAAGCCAGGCTTCAGCAATACGTGAACCGTGAACTTCCTGATGTTCAAGCTGCTTTTAGAAAAGGCAGAGGAAGCAGAGATCAAATTGCCAACATCTGCTGGATCATGGAAAAAGCAAGAGAGTTCCAGAAAAACGTCTATTTCTGCTTCATTGACTATGCCAAAGCCTTTCACTGTGTGGATCACAATAAACTGTGGAAAATTCTGAAAGAGATGGGAATACCATACCACCTAACCTGCCTCTTGAGAAATCTGTATACAGGTCAGGAAGCAACAGTTAGAACTGGACATAGAATAACAGACTGATTCCAAATAGGAAAAGTACATCAAGGCTGTATATTGTCACTCTGCTTATTTAACTTCTATGCAGAGTACATCATGAGAAACGCTGGACTGGAAGAAACACAAGCTGGAATCAAGATTGCCGGGAGAAATATCAATAACCTCAGATATGCAGATGACACCACCCTTATGGCAGAAAGTGAAGAGGAACTAAAAAGCCTCTTGATGAAAGTGAAAAAGGAGAGTGAAAAAGTTGGCTTAAAGCTCAACATTCAGAAAAACGAAGATCATGGCATCCAGTCCCATCACTCCATGGGAAATAGATGGAGAAACAGTAGAAACAGTGTCAGACTTTATTTTTTGGGTCTCCAAAATCACTGCAGATGGTGATTGCAGCCATGAAATTAAAAGACACCTACTCCTTTGAAGAAAAGTTATGACCAACCTGGATAGTATATTCAAAAGCAGAGACATTACTTTGCCGACTAAGGTCCGTCTAGTCAAGGCTATGGTTTTTCCTGTGGTCATGTATGAATGAGAGAGTTGGACTGTGAAGAAGGCTGAGCACCGAAGAATTGATGCTTTTGAAGTGTGGTGTTGGAGAAGACTCTTGAGAGTCCTTTGGACTGCAAGGAGATCCAACCAGTCCATTCTGAAGGAGATCAGCCCTGGGATTTCTTTGGAAGGAATGATACTAAAGTTGAAACTCCAGTACTTTGGCCACCTCATGCTAAGAGTTGACTCATTGGAAAAGACTTTGATGTTGGGAGTGATTGGGGGCAGGAGGAGAAGGGGACGACAGAGGATGAGATGGCTGGATGGCATCACTGACTCGATGGACCCGAGTCTGGGTGAACTCAGGAGATGGTGATGGACAGGGAGGCCTGGTGTGCTGCGATTCAAGGGGTCGCAAAGAGTCGGACACGACTAAGTGACTGAACGGAACCAAACCAAACCAAAAAGGCTAAAAAAAGATAGGAAACAGACTAAAGCAGGGAGAGCATCACTGAGTACAGGAAGGACCAACAAGGTGCTCTGAAGGTCTCTGAATTATCCAACCAGGAAATGGAAGGTAGGAAGAGAGGAAGGGAGGGAGGGAGGAGCAGGGCTGGAAAGACGGGAGAGGAGAACAGACGGGCCGCTTTCCCCCTACTTCATGCAATTGGTCTGAGGGAAAGTTCGTTCCATTTCAGACTTGTTTTCTGTCTTCCATTCAAACTGCTATTTCAGCTGGGAATGATGCTTGTTCTTTCTCTAGTACCTGATGGACATAAATCCTGTGCTTTTCAAACTGTCTGGAAAAAGCTCCCCCAACACCTGTTATATTCTACCACATAGGGGAACACCTCCTAGGATGGCAGCTCCAACCCTCAGTGGTGTTTAGGGTGAAGCCTAGAGGCCCAAGGATGCCATCGCCCCTCCATCGGCCTTACCTTCATACGCCTCCCCAAGGAAGGACAGCCACTGGCTATGGACTCCCAGCACCAAGGAGCAGAGAATGAGGCCTGTGAAGAGCTTCATTGTGCTGAAAGGAAAGGAGAGGGTCAGGAGACACGGACGAGCCCTGCACCCCTCTCCGCCTGGGGTTTGTATGTCGAGGGGAGCCTGGCTGTTCATCTCCACTAGACTCTCAGTGATCCTGCTAGGACACACTGCAGTTGGACCTTACTCGCAGCCTCAAGCCCTCAATTCTGAACCCACCAGCCCTGAACCCAAGACTGTCTAAGCGATCACCCAGATGGCTTTGATGGAAGAAGAGGACAGTTGGGTCCAAGCTGTGTCTTACTAAAGCAGCCTGTCGTTAATCAAAGAGCATTTCCCATGCACCACTCTGCCAGCACTGACCACATATAGGAGAAAGAGAAATCAGAAGAGTTATGTTTTAAAGCAAATGTTTTCAAAGAAATGGCTCCTTGAAGTGGTTTCTCACCTGATCCCCAGTGGAGGAGAGCTGCTGGCCCCTGCCTGCTGCAGAGAGGTGGCTGTATTTATACTGAGCCATCACTGGGAGGGTCGGGGGTGAGGAGAACAGCTGGACTGGTACCCGGGGAGAGTCCCTGCAGGTCATTTCTCCTACATCTGCAAAGGGTGACTTACCGGACAGCAGTGGCTGTCCTCATCCACAGGTCATTTCGCTGGTTGTGCAAGCCTGAGGAGATGAGGGAGGCCTGATCTGCCTGGTGGCCAATATCAGGAAGACGGCTGTCCTGTCAGCAGTGGAGGGACTGAGGCAGGGCCCTGGGCTGTGGCGCTCCAAGATGGCGGCCTCCAGGCTGCTGGAAGGTGTGTAGTTAGGGATGACGCCTCCAGCCTGGACCTTGCTTTCCTGGTCATTTCCACAGGATGGTCCCTGCTAGAAACTAAATCCTTTGAGTTCATGTCCAAAGCCCTTGAGCTTCAAAACCGACAGACCAAAAAAAAAAAAAAAAACCGACAGACCAGCCCCAGGGAACCTCATGGGTGCCCTGAGCTCCTTCCACCGCTCCCTGAGCCAGTGCTGAGCTGTCAGTTCCAGGGCACAGAAAGCCCTCTCAGTCTCTTAACCATGAACGGTCAACGCTTACTAATGATTTTTTTTTTTAACTATAATAAAATAAGAGAACCTTTTGGACTTGATAGAGGTTAAGTCAATAATCTGTAACAGCCGTTGTCACAGTGTATTCTCTGCAAACCTGAGGATCTCTTATGACCCTTTCAGGAGGAGTCTATGATATCAGAACAATTTTCACAATAATATTCAACAGTAATATTCTTTTCCTTTTTCATTCTCATTTTTCATGAATGTACTGGGTGTGAAAGTTTATTGATACACTTTTAGATTTCTGCATTCAACTGAGCTTTAAGAAACTACCATTTGTCAAGTTTTGGTATCATATCAAAGAATAGTCTGAATTATCTTAAAACTCTGTTAAAATGCTCTGCCCTTTTCCATCTATGTTTCTGTGTAAGGCTGAATTTTTTTCACCTTACTTGGGTTCATTCTTCAACCCAAATAATGTATTATGACAGATCGGGCGCAGGGTCAAATGTGAGAACCCAGTTATCTTTGATTACGTCAGATATTTTTTAAAAATTTTGAATATAAACTTACTATATTTGTTATTATTTTTTTTGTTTTGGAAAGAGATTATTTTCATTAAAATATATTATTTATGTTAACATAATGGATTTATTATTATCTTTATTTATTTGACCATTTATTAGACACTCTGCAAATAGTTTTTCATAAATTAACTCAGTCATCATAAAACTTAATAATATCATGAATGATATATTATTGTGTTTCAATATTCTTTAACATTTTTTCATTCTAGCGTGATAAATCCTGATAGAGTCTCCATAAATAAAAGTTCTCTGAGGTCTTCAATAATTTTTAAGAGTATGATGGGACCCTGAGGCCAAACAGTTTGAGAATCATTGCTCTACAGCAAATATTATGTGTAAAAAAAAAAAAACTTCAGGTGCATTCTCAAGAAGGCCAAGGATAAGACATGGATTCCTCTCCAAATCAACTAGTTTCACATTCTCCTGGAGGACCTACCCAGTACTAAGACAAGAAACAGGAGGAGGGTAAGAAATGGAAGAGAAGAAATGAAACCATCATTATTTCAAGATGATACAACCTTTTACATAAAAAATCCATCAGCATAAAGTGGACAGAGGAGGCTGGTGGGCTACAGTCCACGGGGTTACAAAGACTCGAACATGACCGAACACATGTGCACAACAAAGCCTTTCAGAGAATTCAGTGAAATTGCCATGTTTCACATTAAAAAAATCAATTGTATTTCTCTACACTAATTTTTTTTATTTTACTTTATTTTACTTTACAATACTGTACTGGTTTTGCCATACATCAACATGAATCCGCCACGGGTGTACACGTGTTCCCAATCCTGAACACCCTTCCCACCTCCCTCCCCATACCATCTCTCTGGGTCATCTCAGTGCACCAGCCCCAAGCACCCTGTATCCTGCATCAAACCTAGACTGGCGATTTGTTTCTTATATGATATTATACATGTTTCAATGTCATTATCCCAAATCATCCCACCCTCTCCCTTTTGGACTCCCACAGAGTCCAAAAGACTGTTCTATACATCTGTCTACACTAATTTTTAACTAAAAATTTAGCTAAAAAATACAACACAAAATAGCATCAAAGCATTAACTATCTAGGGAAAAAGCTTTAAAAATACACAAATATTTACAGAACAATTTTAGTTTGTTAAGGGATAAAAAGTGGGGATGTGGGAATGTCATGTTCATGGAGAAGATGTTAGTAAAGATGTCAGTTCTCCTTGGATTAATTTATAAATTCAGTTCAGTGCTAATCAAAAATTCCCAGTGGAATTTTTTTAGGGACCCAACAGATTTATTCTTTATGGATGAATGAAGGGCCATGAATAATGATGTCAGTTAAAAAATAAGAGCCAAGAGGGAACATGCCCTAGTCTCTGAGTTGCATGAGCTTGAGATTTACCCCAAGTGGGGAGACAATTCTGAATGGTGTGTCTGTGTCTTTAGGTCAGAGGGCATCCCTGGGGCCATGAGAACTGAGAGCTGTTTGCAGTACCAGTTATATCCAAAACAAGCATCAGGGAAGGGGATCCTCACAGCTTTAAAGATCCTTCTCACTCCGGGTCTGGATGAAATAATTTCACATCAAGTAATGGGTGCCCGTGGAGAAGTGTGTGTACCATCCCCTGCCTCACCATCCTATGGGGAATGTTAAAATGGTGTTGGGCTACCCGAGGATGATTCACAAGAGATGGGACGGAGAAGGTGAGGATCCAGCAGGCATCCTCTTTCATGCTCCCTGCACCAGTGGGAGCAGTGTGGCCAGCGCTCTGTGGTGTCCAGGAACAGGTTTGTTACTTGAGGTGGGGAGCAGACCAGGGAAAGAGGAGTTTGAATAGTGAATGGAACACACTGGGGAGTGAAAGTTTCCCTGGGGTGGATACAAGCAGGTGGTGGAGTTAGAGAGTGTACTGTCTGGGTTGTGATTGTGGAGTAGCAGGCTGGGGGCAAAAATGTGTAAAAGTTGAGAAAAAAGGAGGCACTTGTACTTAACTGCAGAGAAGGCAATGGCGACCCACTCCAGTACTCTAGCATGGAAAATCCCATGGGTAGAGGAGCCTGGTAGGCTGCAGTCCATGGGGTTGCTAAGAGTCGGACACGACTGAGCAACTTCACTTTCACTCTTCACTTTCATGCATTGGAGAAGGACATGGCAACCCACTCCAGTGTTCTTGCCTGGAGAATCCCAGGGACGGAGGAGCCTGGTGGGCTGCCATCTATGGGGTCGCTGCCGTCCATGGGGTCGCACAGAGGCAGAAGCTCACGTCATTGTTACCCCTAGTCTTTCTTGGAGTGACACCTGTCCCAGCTTCTCTTCTGACCTGGAGTCTCCTTGCTGCAAGTTCCCCATTCCTGGGAGTAACTGTTGGCTAGTTTGAACACTTTCACCTGACTCTTGGCATAGAGGCTGGTTCTTGGCATAGGATCCTGGAGCTCCTGAATCAGGCTGGGGGCTTCAGAAAAATGGGGGCTCTACTTTGGGCAGTGTGCCCATCTAGCAAGTCTACCGAGCATGCACTACTGGGGGTATGGAAAGAAGACACTTTGTGCAAGAGAGATGTGAGTCTCTGTTTAGGCTGAGAATCAACTCGGTTCAAAGTAAATTGGATGGCCAATCACTTGGAACTGGATGTACTTTTTTGTTTATTGAACCACTGTGTCGTAAGTCACGCTTCTCAGAAGAAAGACTAAGGGAAAGCAGCGAGTTCCAGGATGTTTAGGACATAGGGAGCTAAACAAGGGTTTTGCTAATTAATCAGATTGAGGCAGATTCTTCCAGTAAATGTAAAAGTTCGACTTTGTTCAATCATAAGCAGTATATGTCTCGTTAGATTTTCCTGCCAATGACTATAGAAGGGAAAGGAGTCTCTTTTTGAAACAACATTTATTGTTCATCTAGAATTAAAACCTTTTCTATTTTATAAAATTGAAAAATATGCTTAATAATCTAGATATTTGAAGAGACTAGCAAGTACAGAAGGTTTAATATGATTCATAAGATGTACTTAGTGTTAAACACTTGAAATTTAAACTAAAAATAAGATGAATTATTGGGACTTTAAAAATTTCCCCTCTCATCACTTATGTGTGAAATCTAAAATATGACACAAATGAATTTATTTACAAAAATATATTCACAGATATATTTATTTACAAAATATATTCACAGATATAGGAAAGAAACCTGGTTACCAAAGGAGAAAGAGGGGTGGGGGGAAGGGATAAATTAGGAGTTTGGGATTAGCAGATACACACTACTATATTTGGGGTTTCCCTGTTGGCTCAGTGTTAAGGAATTTGCCTGCCAATGCAGGAGAGGCGGGTTCGATCCCTGGGTCAAGAAGATCCCCTGAAGAAGGAAATGGCAACCCACTGCAGAATAATTGCTTGGGGAGCCCCATGGACAGAGGAACCTGGTGGTGTATAGTCCACGAGGTAGCAGAATTGGACATAACTTGGTGAATAAACAACAATAACAACTACTATACATAAAATAAACAACAAGGTCCTACTGTATAGCACAGGGAACCATGTTCAATATCCCATAATAAACCATAATGGAAAAGAATACAAAAAAGAATGTGTATATATATATATATATATGCACACAAATATATATATGTATATAACTGAATCACATTGCTATATACCAGAAATTAATGCAATGTTGTAAATCAACTCTACTTCAATAAAAAGAAACAACAACGAATTTCCCCTCCCCAGATGAGTTCTTCATTTCACCAATACTGCACAATTCCATAAGAGATTTGGGGTTTTGAATTGTCGGTAACTCAGTACTCCCTTTTGCAAGTGTTTAAAAAGAAAGAAAATAAAGTATCTTAAAACACAATCAGAGCCTTTTTTGTACGTTGTATGTTGAGAGACAGCACCAGTTGCAGACTCTCAGCGTGGCCTGTTGCTGACGGTGGGCTGGTGACATAATCCCAGCATGCTCCTCAATACTTGTCCTTTATCTTGACCCATTCCATCAGTTAGAGTCCAGGAGGCTTCAGAAGAGCAATAGCCTCAGCCAGCAGCAGCCTTTGGGAGAAGAGACTCAGAATTATGTACAGACAGTTTCAAATGGGAAGTTCCTGGTGCCTATAAAAAGCAGATTCTATGCTAGTAGGAACGCGTACTGTCTTCATGAGAGTTTGTGGGCTTGGCAAGAAGGGACGCACACCAAACAGAATTAGGAGTTCATATCCTTAATTAAATCGGTGATCTTTTTACATGTGTAATGGTAAGCTTGCTAAGTAGAAGAAACAGGAAGAAAATAATTTCCCCCATCTTCCCTACTGCAGTAATGGAGAGTCCACTGGCTGGAGGAAATAAATGAGCAGGAAACCTCTGACAGCTGAGCTATTTCTCATTTTATGAATTTTAAGGCGGACAGGATGGGAATGAGTAACGAAGTTAGCATCTGTTGTTCCTTGGGAGGAGATAATCTTATGGGGATTAGTGACACCTTGCCTTCCCTTTTCTTCACTATACTTTTTGTACATAGTCTTTCCCTTTTATTCATTGGAATCTAACTGATTTTATCATCAAATAAATAAGAGCTTTCTCTCTACGCATATATAATCATTTCCCCCAATTACAAGTCTCATTTTTTTGAAGCCATAGCCTGGATCTGATTGTTTCTTGTCCCCTCTCCCTGCTACATGTGCCCAACATCTAGGATAGTGGCTGTTGCATTGAAGGTCGGATGAATGAATAAAAGAATGAACATGTCATTGTAGAAATTCTAAAAACCCAGAATAAGATAAACATTTACCACTACCTGGAAGCACAGATATTGTTTGATGTGCAAATTCCTAGCTTCTGTTTCACGCTGAGAGAATGTCTTTTAACAAACATGGAATCATATTCTATTTCACTTTTTTCCCCTTGGATGTTAATTATGCTTCTCCAGGTCAGTAAACACTCTTCCACAGTATGAGTATCTGACAGAGTAGAAGTCATTCTAGCTGTGCCCCAGTCCAGGGCTTGGCTCTCAATGCTGCTTCCAAGCTCAGGTGGCTGGGTTTTAGGGTCTGTGATGGGAACTCGGTGTCACAATCTCTACTGGGAAGGTATACTGGTGTTTTGTAATGAGACTTTCTATCAGCGATAAGCATGGGAAATGGAAGGGGCAAAGTTCTGGTTTCTGCTCTCTGAAGCTGAGGTTGCTGTGTCCAGTAGTGTTCTCCCAAACCAAGTCATCCAGCCCGGAATTACTGCGGCCTATCCTTCATATTTTTAAGAGGTACACCACTTCTCAGAAGAGAGCATTGCTCAGGTATGGAGGCAAGAGCCTGGAGAAGAAAGAGCATTGACCAAGGCATTGTGTGTGTCCTTGGTTTTGGTACTTGAGTGAGCCATTTATAGTCTCTAAAGCTTCTCCCTAGAAAGAAGTTTGGGAGTGGACTGTTTCTTTTTAAAAAAATTTATTGGAGGATAGTTGATTTACTATGTTGTGTTAGTTCCAGGTGTACAGTAAAGTGAATCAGTTATACATACATCCACTCTTTAAAAGATTCTTTCCCCATATAGGTCATTACAAAATTTTTCCCCCATATAGGTTATTACCAAATTCAGACTTAAATTGAAGAAAGTAGGGAAAACTGCTAGACCATTCAGGTATGACTTAAATCAAATCCCTTATGATTATACAGTGGAAGTGAGAAATAGATTTAAGGGCCTGGATCTGATAGATAGAGTGCCTGATGAACTATGGAATGAGGTTTGTGACATGGTACAGGAGACAGGGACCAAGACAATCCCCATGGGAAAGAAATGCAAAAAAGCAAAATGGCTGTCTGGGGAGGCCTTACCAATAGCTGTGAAAAGAAGAGAGGTGAAAAGCAAAGGAGAAAAGGAAAGATATAAGCATCTGAATGCAGAGTTCCAAAGAATAGCAAGAAGAGATAAGAAAGCCTTCTTCACTGATCAATGCAAAGAAATAGAGGAAAACAACAGAATGGGAAAGACTAGAGATCTCTTCAAGAAAATTAGAGATACCAATGGAATATTTCATGCTCGATAAAGGACAGAAATGGTCTGGACCTAACAGAAGCAGAAGATATTAAGAAGAGGTGGCAAGAATACACAGAAGAACTGTACAAAAAGATCTTCACGACCCAGATAATCATGATGATATGATCACTAATCTAGAGCCAGACATCTTGGAACGTGAAGTCAAGTGGGCCTTGGAAAGCATCACTACGAACAAAGCTAGTGGACGTGATGGAATTCCAGTTGACCTGTTTCAAATCCTGAAATATGATGCTGCGAAAGTGCTGCACTCAATATGCCAACAAATTTGGAAAACTCAGCAGTGGCCACAGGACTGGAAAATGTCAGTTTTCATTCCAATTCCAAAGAAAGCCAATGCCAAAGAATGCTCAAACTACCGCACAGTTGCACTCATCTCACATGCTAGTAAAGTAATGCTCAAAATTCTCCAAGCCAGGCTTCAGCAATACGTGAACCGTGAACTCCCTGATGTTCAAGCTGCTTTTAGAAAAGGCAGAGGAACCAGAGATCAAATTGCCAACATCTGCTGGATCATGGAAAAAGCAAGAGAGTTCTAGAAAAACATCTATTTCTGCTTTATTGACTATGCCAAAGCCTTTGACTGTGTGGATCACAATCAACTGTGGAAAATTCTGAAAGAGATGGGAATACCAGACCACCAACCCTGCCTCTTGAGAAATCTGTATGCAGGTCAGGAAGCAACAGTTAGAACTGGACTTGGAATAACAGATTAGTTCCAAATAGGAAAAGGAGTACGTCAAGGCTGTATATTGTCACCCTGCTTATTTAACTTCTATGCAGAGTACATCATGAGAAACGCTGGACTGGAAGAAACACAAGCTGGAATCAAGATTGCCGGGAGAAATATCAATAACCTCAGATATGCAGATGACACCACCCTTATGGCAGAAAGTGAAGAGGAAGAAAAAAGCCTCTTGATGAAAGTGAAAGAGGAGAGTGAAAAAGTTGGCTTAAAGCTCAACATTCAGAAAACGAAGATCATGGCATCTGGTCCCATCACTTCATGGGAAATAGATGGGGAAACAGTGGAAACAGTGTCAGACTTTATTTTTGGGGGGCTCCAAAATCACTGCAGATGGTGACTGCAGCCATGAAATTAAAAGACACTTACTCCTTGGAAGAAAAGTTATGACCAACCTAGATAGTATATTCAAAAGCAGAGACATTACCTTGCCGACTAAGGTCCGTCTAGTCAAGGCTATGGTTTTTCCTGTGGTCATGTATGGATGTGAGAGTTGAACTGTGAAGAAGGCTGATGGGCAAAGAATTGATGCTTTTAAAGTGTGGTGTTGGAGAAGACTCTTGAGAGTCCTTTGGACTGCAAGGAGATCCAACCAGTCCATTCTGAAGGAGATCAGCCCTGGGATTTCTTTGGAAGGAATGATGCTAAAGCTGAAACTCCAGTACTTTGGCCACCTCATGAGAAGAGTTGACTCACTGGAAATGACTCTGATGCTGGGAGGGATTGGGGGCAGGAGGAGAAGGGGACAACCGAGGATGAGATGGCTGGATGGCATCATTGACTCGATGGACGTGGGTCTGAGTGAACTCCAGGAGATGGTGATGAACAGGGAGGCCTGGCGTGCTGTGATTCATGGGGTCACAAAGAGTCGGACATGACTGAGCGACTGAACTGAACTGAACTGAGGCTGGAAGAGCATCCTCTAATCAGACACCTTCCAACCACCAGGGGGCCTCCATCCTGGAGCTCCACATTCTTCATCTCCTGATGACCCTGCCTCAGCCCTTCTACCCCTACAGCAGACACCAGGCAGATCAGAACTGCCTATTTCCTCAAGCTTGCACAACCAGGGAAATGACCTGTGGATGAGGAAATCGTCGGTGTCCAATAAGTCACCATTTGCAGATATGCAGGAGAAATCACCTGCAGGGACTCTCCCCGGGCACCAGTCCAGCTGTTCTCCTCACCCCCGACCCTCCCAGTGATGGCTCAGTATAAATACAGCCACCTCTCTGCAGCAGGCAGGGGCCAGCAGCTCTCCTCCACTGGGGATCAGGTGAGAAACCACTTCAAGGAGCCATTTCTTTGAAAACATTTGCTTTAAAACATAACTCTTCTGATTTCTCTTTCTCCTATATGCGGTCAGTGCTGGCAGAGTGGTGCATGGGAAATGCTCTTTGATTAACGACAGGCTGCTTTAGTAAGACACAGCTTGGACCCAACTGTCCTCTTCTTCCATCAAAGCCATCTGGGTGATCGCTTAGACAGTCTTGGGTTCAGGGCTGGTGGGTTCAGAATTGAGGGCTTGAGGCTGCGAGTAAGGTCCAACTGCAGTGTGTCCTAGCAGGACCACTGAGAGTCTAGTGGAGATGAACAGCCAGGCTCCCCTCGACATACAAACCCCAGGCGGAGAGGGGTGCAGGGCTCGTCCGTGTCTCCTGACCCTCTCCTTTCCTTTCAGCACAATGAAGCTCTTCACAGGCCTCATTCTCTGCTCCTTGGTGCTGGGAGTCCACAGCCAGTGGCTGTCCTTCCTTGGGGAGGCGTATGAAGGTAAGGCCGATGGAGGGGCGATGGCATCCTTGGGCCTCTAGGCTTCACCCTAAACACCACTGAGGGTTGGAGCTGCCATCCTAGGAGGTGTTCCTGTAAGTGGTAGAATATGCCAGGTGTTAGGAGAGTATTTTCAGACAGATTGGAAAGCACAGGATTTATGTCTATCAGGTACTACAGAAAGAATGAGCATCATTCCCAGCTGAAATAGCAGTTTGAATGGAAGACAGAAAACAAGTCTGAAATGGAACGAACTTTCCCTCAGACCAAATGCATGAAGTAGGGTGAAAGCGGCCCGTCTGTTCTCCTCTCCCGTCTTTCCAGCCCTGCTCCTCCCTCCCTCCCTTCCTCTCTTCCTTCCTTCCATTTCCTGTTTGGATAATTCAGAGACCTTCAGAGCACCTTGTTGGTCCTTCCTGTACTCAGTGATGCTCTCCCTGCTTTAGTCTGTTTCCTATCTTTTCCTAGATGTTAAACTTACAAAAAATAAAGGTGTGTGTATGTGTGGAGGGGGGGGACCTAATATCATATGAAAGCCTCCACCAGGAACTCAGCCCTTTCACACAAATCAAGTGACCCACTTTCCTTCTCTGCCCAGGGCTGGGGAGTTTTCCAGGACACTAGTAGCACTAGCTGGGGCAGTTCCACAAAGACAGGGGCAGTTCTGGTCAAGCTGGGACAGTTGGTCACCTATCTACCTGCAGAAATCCTCCGTGAGGCGGCATCTTCCTCCACCTGAAGGGGAGAAAGCCGAGGCTTAGAGCAGCGAGTCCGTCGCCCAGGGACTGAGCGCCCGTCAGCAGGTGGCAGGACCGAGGTGGGAACCCAGCTGAGCTTGAGGCCAAGGCTCTCACCGAGTAGACTTCTCCCAGCACCACTTCCTCAAGCCGGGAAAGAGAAATCTTGGCTGCAGTTTGGAGTCACCTGGGCGGCCATGAAAACTATTGCTGCCTGAGCCCAGCCCAGTGATGGGGAGCTGACTGGCTTGGGCTGTGAGGGCTCAGGGGACTTTCAGTGTCTCCCCAGATTATTGGAAAGTGCAGCCAGGCTGAGGAAAAGACCCACTGCCTCAAGCAGCCCACATCATCAGTATCGTCCACTAGAGAGTTCTCAGGATTCTGTTCACTCACCTAACAGGCAGGGGAATCAAGTCACAAGTGATCTTTCATGAGGCAGGGATACATTTCTTAGGCGTCAGAGCAGAGCAGCTGTATGTCTGCCCCTTTCTCAGAACCTGTCCCGAATGTCACCTCCTCACTCACCCACTTCCCCGGGAGCTTATCATGTGCAGCTTCCTCTACAACAGCGGTTCTGGACCCAGGGCAACTGTGTCCTGGGGACGTTTAGTGATGTTTGGGGGCATTTTCGGTTGTCATACTGGGGAACAGTTTGAGAGGTCAAGGATGCTGCTAGACATGTTATAATATCCAGGACGGCCCTGAACAGTGACAATGTACCTGGTCTCAAATTTCAATAGAATGCTGCTGAGGAATCCTGTCCTATAATAACTCCCTTTGTCCTTAAACATTTCAGGTAGAGCCCTCATTGAGATGCAGCACAGAGAGAGCATCACAGGGGTCAGACAAACAGCTCCCACAGCTGTAGCCCCTCCCCACCCCACCCCAGTGACTCTCATTCCAGTACCAGGAGCAGGCAACTGGGTATAAGGAGTGCTCTTCTCACCCTACAGCATCTGTGGGGCTATGACCACAGGCTGAAACCGAGTCAGTGGAAGATTTCTCATTCCTTGATTCTTCTGTAAGCTGTGTCACAGTTTTCTCTCCCCTGATAACCCTTACTCCATGTGCTTTGCTTTCCAGGGGCTAAAGACATGTGGAGAGCCTACTCTGACATGAGAGAAGCCAACTACAAGGGTGCAGACAAATACTTCCACGCCCGCGGAAACTATGACGCTGCCCAGAGGGGACCAGGGGGTGTCTGGGCTGCTGAAGTGATCAGGTACCAGGGCCCCTGGGGATGCAGGGATGAGTGAGCAGAGCTTGGCTGCCTAGGACAACCTGGAGGGGCCAAGCCCTGGAGAAGTTTCCTATAGGCTGTGGGCCCTCCTACTATTAAGCACCCTCCTGCTCTGTGCCCAGTGTGAGGTCTGAGTGGCTGAAGACCAGAGCAAGGCTGGTGAGACAGGTGACTCTCCACCCTCCCCCTATGGGTGCTATTCACCCACACAGGGCTGAGGTGGGCTGAGTCCAGGAAGCCTCAGGGTTGTAGCCCCCCTTTCCTTGGCTGCTCTCAGAGTCATTGATCCCTTGGAAACACGAGAGATGGGGAGGGTGGGGCTGTGGCTCATAGTCCTGAATTAATCCCCTCTCTGTCCTCCTCCTTTCCAGTAACGGCAGAGAGGCTCTTCAGGGAATCACAGACCCTCTGTTCAAGGGTATGACCAGGGACCAGGTACGAGAGGACACGAAGGCTGACCAGTTTGCCAACGAATGGGGCCGGAGTGGCAAAGACCCCAACCACTTCAGACCTCCTGGCCTGCCTGACAAGTACTGAGCTGCCTCTCTCTCTGCTCAGGAGATGGGGCTGCGAGTCTCCAGGGGCAGGGACACTGACCTAGAGAGTTCTCTGTCCTCAGAAGGCAGCAGATCTAATAAATGCTTAAGAGATGGAATCCTGAGACAGTGTGTCATTCTTTAGTATAAAGACAGCCTGTCACTTCCCAGGACTGATGGCAGGACACCGACGTGAAGGCTGAGTCTGTGCCTGTGTGTTTGGTTCTGGACACAATCTCAGCATCATTCAGGACAGACCCCTCTCCAGCCTCCCCTGATCAGACCCGCTCCCTCTCCAGGCCCCTCTGGGGACCCTGGGGCCCTTTCCAGGCCCTTCGCTGTCAGGCCTTCTCACTCCCTGCAGTCGTGTCCTGTCCTGTCTCGGGGTCTAGGCCCCTAGCCTGTCCTCGGAGCTCTCTGTGTGGGGTCAAGGGACACTGTCCTAGAAGGTAGAACTGTAGAATTCTCCTGGGACTAAGCTATGAGTCACACATCACTTCCCTCCATACAGGGAAAGAGTGTGACAGAACTCTGCCTTCCCAGGTACTGAGACAGGTACCCAGAGGTGCCCAATAAATGTTTGTGGAACTGAACGTGTTGATGGAAGCTGGCGTCTTCGAGTCAGACTCTGGGGAGAAAGGCCTGCTGGCACCATATGGACGGTTAAAGCTCTGTGGAGGACGAGCCTGCGACTGCAGGGCCCCAGGAATCCCTGACGACCTGGACCCTGCTCTGTGCCCACATGAGCCCATTGAGCCCCAGGACTCTCAGGACCCCATTTCTCCTCCTAAGTAAGCCTGAGCTGGGAGAGCACTGGCCATCACGCTGGGCTCCTCAGTGGCTGGGGGCCTGACTCTGGCACAAGCCTGGGCAGCCCCATCCCCACTTCTTCCTCCCCAGTCACTGTGTTGCTGCTTCAGGCCTCTCTGTGTCCTGACTCTCCACTGCCCACCCAGGTGCATCCTGACTCACCTCACTCCAGGCCTTATCCCCAGGGATCTCTTTCCAAACCAAGAAGGCACATTTGCTTTGGGAAGACCAGTCTTATGACACCTGTCCTGGAAACTGAATCTCTGACCCCAGTTGTTTCTCATCAACACCAGAGCCAACCCCTGACTCAACTGTTAACGGGTCTCAGCTCATTTAACCTAAGAAATCATTCTCAGATGAGTTTCCCTTACCTTTATCCTCACTATCTTTGGGTCAAACAAAATACTATTTTCACTTCTAGAGTGAATGTCAGCTATGTGGATACACACTTCCAGGGCACTTTAAGAGAAGCCTCTTCAGAAGCACAGACCGATGGTGATCCAAACTCTGCTGGGGTGTGGGAAGCTGAGGCATGGTCATCATAGAGGCCGTCATTTCCTTTCATTGTAAATGTTCTAACGCTGCATGCATCATTTGATTTACCACAAAGGCTTTGCAGGTCTCAGTTGAAGAAATGAGGCTTGGAGGTAAGTGATCTGGACCTTGCTCCAGGTCACACCTGTAGTAGGTAAGCAGCCAGGACTGCAGGCTGGTGTGTCTGACTCCAGGAGAGCAGGGATGTGGTGTCAAGACCGAGAGGTCAGAGGCGGGGACTCTCTCCTCCACGGATCTCCAGTGTGAGAGCCCTTATGCCCAAGAGATGCCTGACTGGTTACAGACACACCACAGCTTGTTCTCCTCATGTGAACAGTGCCTTGCAGGGTCCTTGCCCTTGGTGTCTGCTTCTTTAATAAATTCCCACATTGAAAACCCAGACTTCAGTCCATGTCACTCTTCACTCTGGCCCCTTTTCCTCTTTCTCTTTATCATCAAATCTGAGAGTCTGCCCACCTGCATGTTCTGCTTCCTCACTTCTGACTCACACTAGAACCCACACCAGCCTCTGTCCCCACCACTCAACAAAACAGCTCTGGTCACCAGTGACCTCCCAGGTGCCAAGACAATTGACATGTTTCTCTTCCTGTATCAGGAGGACTCTGAGCCACACTCAGCACAGTTGTCCTCTCCCTCCTTTTTGGAAGAAAACAGTATCTATATGTTGATGGCTCTGAAAATTCTCTCTCCTCCTGAGAATCTCATTTCTGAGCTCCATGCTTATATATCTGATTTCCCTCTAGACATCTCTGATTTGATGACTTCCAGAGATTTCACATTCAATGCGTCCCAAAGAGAGCTCCCATCTCCCCCACCGGAATTCATACTCAGGCCCCTCCATATAAGTAAATGATCCGATTATTCCCTCTGTTGCTCAGCCCAGAAATTCGGGCATGTCCTTGAGGCTTCCCTTCCCTTCACCCCACATCCAGTCCACTAACAAGTCCTAGATTCAACTTCCAAAATTCATCTCTAGTCCGTCAGCTGCTCTCATATGCATCTCCATGCTCCTGGCCACACCATTTCTCACCTGGGTTCTTGCAACAGCTGTCTAACCAGTCTCCCCATCTTCATGGCTTTCCCCTCTGCTTAAGGTGACTGTATAATTTTTCATCTAAACCAAGTCACTTTCCACTGAGGAAAAGGGCCTTATTGATGATTATACATGGATGGCAGGAATGAACTGAAATTGTCCTGGGTAAAAGAGAGCATGTATTTACCCCACCTCTCAGTCTAGCATACAAATTATATTCAGGTCTTGTCTCTTCCCCGCTTAAATTCTTCCATGGGTTCCCATTTCCCTAGAATATAATCCAGTGTGCACTATCCCTGGCCACCCTCCAGCATCATCTCAGGCCACACCCTCCCAGGCTCCCTGCCCCTTCATCTCACCAACAAGCCACGCTTTTATTTGGCACAGGACCTTTGCATATGACATTTTCTCTGTTCAGAACGCTCTTCTGCTTGTTCTCCATATGACTGTGTTTCTCACCTGTGGAGCTCTCCTGAGATCACCCTTTCCTGAGAGAGGCCTTCCTGGTCATCCTGGCTGACCCACTCTGGTTATTCTGTACTTTTTGCCAACTTCAATATGTGACTCTTGTACTAAATTTTTGGTTTATTCCTCTGAATTTTTTTTTTTGATTTGGTTTTGATCCATCTTCCTCCCTTCTATTATAGAATCAGTGAGAGAAGTGACCATTTCTTTCTTGCTTATATCTGAATACCCAGTCCTGGCACATAATGGAATTTTAACGAGTGCTTATTGGAAATTAATAAATAAATAATTGAATTCATGTATTGTTTAGTAATAAAAAGTTTCCTTTCAAAGAAGGTCGGGCTGGCTTAAGAAACAGAAAGGAGCTAAGGAAGAGGGAGACACTGAAGATAAAGAAGTTACAGTAAAGTCAGGAAAAGCAGGAGGCAGGGGATCAAGCCCACAAGGGATGGTGGGCCAGCAGGGGAGCAGAAACCTCTCTGGCTCTGAGGAAGGAAGGAAGGTGAAGATACTGGGGTTGGGGAAGCAGCACATGGGAGAGGAGGACATGGAACTTATAAGAAGCCGTTTGTAGCTGCTGTTATTGTAGGTGACTATCCCTGGGACTCATTACACCCCAGGGTGTCTGCCCATTTTCTTGTCTGTCTTTAGAGCAAGCAGGTAGGAAACCCAAAGGTATGTCTCTCCTCCTGTGTGTCATCCTCGTGTCCACAGTGCCTGTCATAGTGCCCCACAGATAGCAGTTGCTTTTTGAATATCTGGCGAAATGAATGACTGTAGTCTGAAAAGAGGTACCGTTCAGAAGTGGTCAGAACTGTGAGGGGGCTTGGGAGTTGCACAAAGTATAGACGTGGTTTGGATCTGCAAAATGTGGTGATGGCTCACACTGAGGCGACTGCTAAGTCTGTACCAATATCATACTAAGAGACCAGTCAAAATGATATAATTTTACTTCATCATGGAAAATATTTAATTTTCTCTAGCAATGTTTTTCACACTCATAGAAATAAAAATTAGAAACCCCATATGCAAATAAACTATTAGTCACTGTGGTAGCTGAAGAGAAGCCTTGAGAGAAAGGAAAGAATATTTTGAATTTCCAAAGTATTTTGTTGACTATCAGAGGGGCAAGTTAGCAGAGAATATTCTGTGAGACTGCTGCTGCTAGTGCTAAGTCACTTTAGTCGTGTCCGACTCTGTGCAACCCCATAGACGGCAGCCCACCAGGCTCCTTCGTCCCTGGGATTCTCCAGGCAAGAACACTGGAGTGGGTTGCCATTTCCTTCTCCAATGCATGAAAGTGAAAAGTGAAAGTGAAGTCACTCAGTCGTATCCGACTCTTAGCCACCCCATTGACTGCAGCCCACCAGGCTGCTCCATCCATGGGATTTTCCCAGGGATAGTGGGGTGCCATTGCCTTCTCCTACTCTGTGAGAATAGAGGAAGGGAAAAGGGTCATACTGCATGTCTCTGAGTCTAGGACCTCTGGATTGAAAGATGCATTACTGTTTATACACCACCAAGAAAAAAGATGTTACCATTTAGATTCAGGCATAATGTTCAGACACACGTTTTCTTATCACTTTGTATGTTTATTTTACACTTACTAGGAGAGTTCTTTTAAACTTAGACATAGATTTTAATCTTATATCACTCCTGTGTGTAAACAAGAAGAAAAGTATACACAAAATTAACCCTAGTACAATGACAACCTTTTCATGAGTGCTTCCTAATTATTAGGGAATGTAAGACATGTACTAATTTCAGAATTATATAACCAAGAGATGTGCATCCTAGAAGTGATGTAATATGAGATTTAAATTTAAACCTATGCAAGTTCTCTCTCTCTCCTCTCTTTATATAAATATATACATATATAAGTAGGTAGGTAGATAGAGAAAGGGAGCACTCATTCTCGCTCTTGCTCTCTCTCTGTATATATATACATATATATATATACACACAGGGGATTATCCTGACCCAGGGATCAAACTCATGTCTCCTGTATCTCTTGCATTGCAGGCAGATACCTTACCCTCTGAGCCATCAGGGAAGCCCTGTATATATAAAGTGTGTGTGTGCGTGTGTGTGTGTGTGTGTGCATGTGCACGCACGTGTGCGTGTGTGTGTATATATATATATATATATATATATATATATATATATATATATATATGGGTTTCCCAGGTGATGCACTGGTAAAGAATCTGCCTACTAATGCAGAAGACACCTGAAGTAGGAAATAGCAACCTATTCCAGTATTCTTGCCTGGGGAATTCCATGGACAGAGGAGCCTGGCAGGTTATAGTCCATGGAGTCACAAAAAGCCAGACAAGACTGAGCACGCACATATTTATATGCACATATATGTAAACATATACATACATAAATATATAATTATTGAGCTATTATTAATCACCGAGTGCGATGGTGGTGCTCCTGAGGTGAAGTCCACCTTCACACCTCCCCTCAGCCATGGAGGACCTTCCCAGAGAGGAGCAGGTTATCCACAATGGATTCTGACGATGCTGCACATCCAAGGCCCCTCCCTAGCTGAGGTGTCACCACACCTGGCCCAGCACCGCCTTTTCTCTAACCTCACTGGTCTTTCCAGGGGATTCCAGTGGACCCCCCAGATGACCGGGAGCCTCTTCTCTTCCTGCAGAGATGGCAGATGGGAAAAGGCTGACCCCATCTCCTCCCTAGCCACACTCCACCGCTGCCTTTTCAACTTTACTGGCCTGGGTGCTCCATTCACAGCTCCTACACGTGTAAACTCTCTCAAGAACTCACCACACTGCCCTCTGCTCGGATAGGGGCATCAGAATGAGCTGGCAGTGTCCGCAGTGAGCGTGCACCCAGCTGAGAGATGAACAGGCATTTTTGTTTTTTTCTTGGCACCCTGAATCAATTGCCAGAAATCGCCTGCCTCCACAAATGCTGCACTCCCCGGGAGACTGACCGCCCTGCGGTCTCCCCTCCCCTCCTCGGGCATCTCCTCCGTGGACCAGGGGTGGGCTGCTGGAGGGGGCGGTGTTGACTGTGGAGCCAGCGCCGCTGCCTCTTTCTCGGCTTTGGGAGCTCACGAGGTCTGGCGCTGCTTGCTGGATGCCCTCTCTAGGGGTGTGGTCCTCAGAGCCCTGTCCTCAGCTGTGGGTGATGGAAAAGCAGCAGCACTCAGCAGCCTGTTTTCACACCCGGCTGCCAAGGGAGCTCTTGCACAATCCTCTAATTTCCCGGGGTCACTTTTTGAAATCTGTGATTATGGGAAAGAAGAACCAGGTCCTTTCCAAGAATGGTGTGTTCGGTTTACACACACATTTATTACCTATGGAGTCCTGTCAAACCACACTGTGTAAAACATATTTACAAAACCTCCTGTGAGTGACTCACTCGTATGTTTCCTGAAAGAATTGGGCAAATGGACAAGAACTCAGGCTGGCCAGGGTGCCTCGCTCCTGAACCATCCGACCTAGGAGGAGCCAGTGCACTGAGACCTCCCTTTACTCTCTGCAGGGTGGACTTAGACCGTCCAGAACAGTCTCACGTGGCGTCTGCAAAACCTCACGTCACCCTTTAGTAAAGACGCCTCCAGAGCTCCTTCATCCTTCTGTTCACTCTCCAACTCCCTCTTCATGATCCCCCGGCACGCGGCAGGGGCTGGGCCAGGCCCTGGGGACCTGAGACAGACCAGGCCAGTGCTCCCACGTGAGGAACATTCCACTGGAGAGTTATGATTAAGCTAATCAGCATTTAAGAGAATTGAATTAAAATATATCGTTCATTTATTTATGTGCCACAACACACAGTGTGAGCTCTATGACCTGAGGCTAAGAATCCCAAGGCTCCATCCTCACAGACTAGATCTGAATTTCAGCTTTGCCACTGTGACAGGGAAGGGTAGTAACATGCAAACATTATCACGGTAAGTTTTGCAGCAAAAAAGCAGAACATAAAATAATAGCTCATATACCACCCTGTTTTGTTTATGTGTTCACATGTCTACATACACTTAGATAATAGACTGGAAACAAAGTTTCTACAGAGGTTCTTCCTGCCCCTCCCCCTCTCATCCAGGCTCAGGAAATTAGTATTGCTCTTATTCTTGTCTTTATACTTATTTTATATTGTTCAAGTTTCCTTGCTGAAGATGTTCATTCAGTGAGATTAATCAAGCCTGGCTGTGTCGAGTGTTTTCCTAGGCACTGAATATGGTTGTAGAGAAAATCAACTTACTTCCTGTCCTCATGAGGATGAGATAAGGAAAAACAGCAAGTGTCTACTTACACTGTAGTTGACCTGTATATTCCTTTCTCTCTACACGCACACCCCACAACAGCACTAAATGTGCAAACACACATATGTACATAAATAATGCACATGAATCCATAAAGATTATGATAAGATAAAAATTGATAAATGTGTCAGAGTACAAGTAAAAATTCATAATGGAGAATAATAGGGAAAGGACATCAGTAATTTTTATATTCCATATTCTATCATTAATCCTGTTCTTTTCTTCTCCATATAATTTCTTTTTCTCTCAGGACTGAATCTCTTTCAGGGTTAAAGTGTGGTTCCAGTACTTGGCCTGGTAAACTATACAACCTACTAATCTCTGGAGAAAGAATTTTTGTAAGAAATAGAAAATGTTCCATCTCTCCTGAAGCTACAAGAATAGCAAATAGAAGAATAAAACCTGTATCGACAAAGGTTATTTCTAACAAAGGAGTTTTTTTTAATGACAACAACAAAAGACACATTAAAGATAGTCACTATGTCCTGTGACAGCAACCCTCTAATATTTTAATTATAATTTAGATATTAATTTATGTCTTTGAAGCAAAATTCTTTTCTGATAGAAGCTGTTAGACTGGAAAAGCAGATAGCTGGTTCATTCCAAGGCAAGAGCACAGAGCCATAGAAATCCTCCCCATTGCTGTAGGGTGTGTGAGCTGGGCTGCCCCTCTGGACTTCAGAGTGACACTTTACTGTGAAACTGAGGGTATGCACACCAGCTCTGTCCCTCCTGTAACACACAAGGCATGGTGCAGGTATCGTTTGTATTGATCTGACACTTAAAACATGACTGCTTGTTGGTTTATTTTTCTGGTTATTAATGATTTGTGCATCTCTTTGTGAGTTTATTTATTTTTGCATGTTGTCTGTAAACTGTTTTTTTTCCTAACACTTCACCCATTTTTCTATTGGGGCTGCCTTCTTGTCCTTATTGACTCACAGAAGTTCCTTGTATTTTTGAAATATTAATCCCTTGCCATATTTTAGATATCTTTTCCCTTTCTTCATCTACAACTATATTCTTATTGTTGATGTAGTCAAATTTACCACTTCCTGATTTGGGGTTTGTGCCTTTGAAATCTAAGAAATTCTACAACATCTCTAGATCATAAATATATTCTTTCATATTATTATTAACTTTATAGTTATCTCACATTTATGTATTTAATACTTCTACAGTTGACTTATGTATGTGTATTAGGTAAGGGTCTAATTTTCTAGGCAAGAATTCTGGAGTGGGTTGCCATTCCCTTCTGCAGAGAATCTTCCCAAGCCAGGGATCGAACCTGAGTCTCCTGCATTACAAGCAGAATCTTTACCATCTGAGCCATCAGGAAAGCCCTGTTAGGTAAGGGCCCAGCTTTATTTTTCTCTTTCCAAAACTATTAAATCATCCTATCTTCAGTGATTTGTGATGCCTTCTCGATCATATACTAACGTCCTATACATGGGACCCTAGCTCTGCACTCTCTATTCTGTCCCATTGGTCAATATGTCTGTAGTTGAGCAAATACTATTTTTATTACTGCATTTTGCTGTTTATCTTAACACCTGGTAAAGTAAGTCCCTCTTGTTAATACTCTCCTTTTTTGAGGCTGACTTTTCTGTGTATGGACTTTTATTTATCTATATGAATTTTGAAGTAATCATCTTATGTTCCAGAAAAATTCAGCTGAGATTTTCAGGGTTAAATGTCTGAATTAATCTGGGGTTGAATCAACATCCTTAATGTTAAGTCATCCCATCAGTGAGCTAGAAACTTCTCTCCATGTTTGAATCATACTTTAAGGTGTTTGCTAGAGGTCTGACACACCTTCTCCACTGGACTTCTATGAATTACTGGTGAAAGTAATTGCGAGGAACTTTATAGTTTTGCTGTTACTATGAATAGTTTATTGTTTTGGTCATGTTTTCTATTTGGGTATTTCTACTATGGAAAAACCTGTTGGTTTTTGGATCAAATGTGAGCCATCTTATTAAATTTCCTAATTAATTGTAATAATCTGTTGATTTTGTGGCTTGGGCAGTTTATAATTATACCAATGGAAAATTTTTTTACTTTTTTTTAAATTTAATTTTTAATTGAAAGATGATTGCTTTACAGAATTTTGTTGCTTTCTATCAAACCTCAACATGAATCAGCCATAGGAATACACGTGATGACAGTTTTATCTCTGCTTTTCTAATCCTTATATCTCTTCTCTCTTTCTATGTACTATGGCATTGGTCAGGGTTCCCAGAACCGTGTTAGACAACAGTGGTGACAGTGAGCATTCTTTGCTCATTCCTGATCCTTCAAGCGATGGGCTAAAAGTTTTTCCATTACAAAATATGTTAATTTTATGAAATTAATTTTATTTCATCTTAATTTTATAAAATTAAGAATGTTCCATTTGAAATGTAATTTACTAAAGCATTTTTTCTCTCTCTTTTGAAAAATTCTTCTTATCATTGATTTATAATGCTTGTTAGTTTCTGCTATACAGCAAAGTCTATTGACAAGATATATATCCACTATTTTTTACATTCTTTCCCCATATAGGTCACTGCAGAGTATTAAGAAGAGTTCCCTCTGCTATATGGTAGGTCCTTATTAATTATCTATTTTATGTATAGTATTATGTGTTTGTCAATCCCAGGCTCCCAATTTATTCCTCCTCACCCCCTGCGTAATACCCTGGACACTACAAGGTTTTTTCCCTACATCTGTGAATCTATCTTAATGGACTTTTTAAAAGAAACATAACTTCAGCTTTATCACACTCTTTTTTGATCAATTAAGATAATATTATTTTTCTCCTTTAGGCTAATAATGTGATGAATTACATTAATTGTAGTCATAATACTGACCAATTCTTGCATTCCAAGAGGAAACCTCACTCGCTTATGAGGAATTTTTAATGCTCATATTTGGTTTGGTAACACTATGCTCTGCTTGAATTGTTTGCACCTTTAGAGGTGAAGTGGGACTGTTGTTTTCTTGTATTGCCCATCTCTTACTTTGGAATCAATTAGTCTACTTCTTTAAAATGAGCTATACATCTCTACTCTTGATTAATTTTCTACACCAACCTGTGTAACATACTATTAACTATCCCCTGAGATTTTAGCAGACTCTCCTGGAAAACCACTGGCCTTAGTAGGGGATACTGGGAAGAAGAAAGCTGTGATAGCCACTTTTGCTTATTTAATACTTAACTAACTTCCTAAAGACATCTATGTTTCTTTGCACTAAAAAAAAAGGCTATTCCTTCATCTAAATTAGCAAATGATGTGCCACCGTGAGTTGATTAAATGGAGATCTGAGGCTCCATGTTAAGTTTAACTTTGAACCAGGAAAGAGGAATTCAGATTAATCTCACTCACTTGGGTCTGTGTGGAGAGTCTACCTCTGTGAACTGGGTCTAACCAGCTCAGAATAATGCTGCTGAAGACCTTTTATGCTGAGAGACGCTAGAGTCATTGCAGAGGGTGTCATGTTGTGCTGTGTTGCAGCTGTTGTTGGCGTCGACTGTTGTGGCTTCTACCAGAAGTCACTGGGTGTACACGCATGACTGTGGGTGTTGTCTCACCTGTGAGTTGCCAGCAGTTTGCTGAGAGGAGAAACGCGGTGGATCTGGTCTCTTAGATGGTTGTTTCTAGGTTTGGAGTGACTGGCGTCAGATTTGTGTGCGATGCTAGGAAGTCGGTCTTTCCTTATGACACCAGCAGTCTGTGGAGGCTGTTTTCCTACACTCTTGGACCAGGGGCAGAGTGAGGAGCCCCCTCAAGCAGAGATGATCCCCTCCTAGCAGGTCACCTCAGAATCAGGGGGCTGCTGCCCTCTACCAGATAAACAGAGATCCTCAGGAAGCTCAGAGCAGCTGTGCAGTACGTTTCCTTTTCTGATGTGTCAATTCCAACCCTCATGTGTCTTTATTTTCTCCCTTGAGAAAAAAAAAGTGCAACAAATATTCAACAATGTATAGGGCATTGATAATTTCTTCAGTGCTATTTTCTTTTAATCTCCCTGGTGAACTGAAGGATGAAGAGGAGGGAAGCCAGCCTTTCTGGTCCTAAAGCTGTGTTTCCTTTCCTTTTGGTAAACTGTGAACTTCACAGTCCTGTCTGTCTGTCTCTCTCTCTCTGCCATGTAGTAGAATTACAGGGTTTGGCTTTAGAGAAACGACACATCCTCCCAACTGCTGGTGAAAGAAGCGCTGTCAGTGTGAGGAGAGAATATCCCCCCTTCTCCTGCAGCTGCAAAAAATACAGGAGATTTCTCTGTATCAAACACTTTGGGACCTAGGCCCCAAGTGCTATTAATAGTCAGAGTGTATCCTGTGGGGTTTTGTTTTTTGGTTGCAAAGCTTTGGTGTTCTTCTCTTCTCTTAATTATAACAGAAAATGAAGGTCTCTTAAACCTCTCAGTAGTCTTATCACACATGGCTATTAAGGAAGCAGTACCTCCTAATATATAAACCAGGTCTCTTTCAAAAATAAAACAATTTGCTAATTGTCACTCACTATTAACTATTAATCTGAAACAAGAGGCACCAACAGATACCATCTCTGCAAACCAGGACACAGCTTTTCATGGAAGACTCCTGGGAAATCCCTTTAAGGCCTGAAGACTCTGAAATCATATGACAGGATGGTTTTCTTTTGCAGGAGAAACAAGTAAAAAGAGCTGACTACTACTGTCTTCTATTGTTCTAAGCATGGCCCTGCAAGGAACTGGGTGTTCCTTCCAAAGACAGAGTGCCATAAGTAACAAGGAAGAGAACTTGCAATGCTTGACTTGCTGTCTAGAAATCGTACTTACTTTGTCTCTAATGATTCTATCAAATAAGAAATGACTGGAATGATGCAAGAAAGTGGGAAATAGAATTCCAGTATCAAATGGCTCCAGACAGTCAAAAAGTTGCAAAAGAATGTGATCACTGGCCCCTGATTTCTGCCCCGAGGAAGGCAGAAGAAGAGATGTGTACATCACAGTCCCCCTCTGAGGAGCTGCCCCAGGGCATGTTCAGGGCCGATGACTAGATGGTGACAACATCCCCTCTCCCCACCATGTCTACTCCTGGGACCAAGTCAGCTAGGCCAGCTCAGGGACCTGGACTACCCCAACCTCAGGGAACCCCAACTTTCCCAAGGAGTTGAGAATGTTGAGAATATTTAAATATTGCTTAGCTTTGCCTTGGATAAAAAGCAAACAGAGCAATCCTTTAGACAGTTATCCGCCCTACGTGTTCATCTCATTACACCTACAGGAAATAAAATATGTCCCAAACCCAGAAAGAGGCATCATCCTATTTCTGAGAGGTTCTACTCTAAGACAGGGCTTCTCAGGCGGCTCCGTGGTAAAGAATCTGCCTGCAGTGCAGGAGGCGTGGGTTCTATCCCTGGGTCAGGAAGATCCCCTGGAGAAGGAAATGTCCACACACTCCAGTACTGTTCCCTGGAGAGTCCCACAGAGGAGCCTGAGGGGCTACAGCCCATGGAGTCACTGAAGAGTCGGACACGAACTTGGTGACTAAACAACAACAAATCCAAGACCGCGGTTCCCAGACCACAGCGTCATCCTCAGCCGGCGTGCTTCCTCCCGGGACAGTGCTCTTCTTTCTAACGTCCTGCTCACATTTCCCCGAGTCTTGTAACAAATTGGAAATGCTTCGCCCTCCTTCTTCTCGGGATTACTACTTGAGCACAAGTCCCACATCCTTCCAGACTCTAATTTGCCATCTCCCCTTGTCTCAGTTCACAAGTCTCCATGATTTGCTTGCATCTGTCTTGGAGATGGAGTCCCTGTGTCTCCAATGCACGGCTCACGTTCCTTCTCTCCTGTGAACACTCCAGGCAAGAATCCTGAGGTGGTGCTCCTGGGCTGGGCCTTACTTGCCCTCCTGCCGTCCTCAGGCTTCCAGCCCAGGGACCCACTGTCAGGAAGAGCAGTTCCATGTCCTCTGGGTCCCCACCATCTCTGACATATTACACATGCATCTTCCCTCCTCCTCTGGGAAATCCAGTGACCTTTGAAATTTCCCTTTAGGATGAAGAGGCAGAGATGGGGCACGGAGTTCATCAGAGACGCCATCCCCGAGAGAGCACCTGCATGAAATTTCCTCCCAAGATTATCTTCCTGAACTCACAGAATAAAGCCCAGTCCTGCTTTTCTGATTGATACACCTTTTCTTTGACATCGTACACGCCAGCATTCTTGTGATACATCAGCTTTCTCTGTATCCTTCCTGAACCTGTTATCCTGATAATTTAACAGACATATGGACTTTTCCTGTTCATTTTCATGGTGTCATTTCTACACGATATCATAGCAAATTTGCTCACTGTAGTTCAACCTTCCTGGGATTGCAATGACCTCTCAATATGACCTACTGTTATGACCATCAACAGCATCTGACCATGAATACACTTGAAGCTGGAAGACTCCCTTTTCCAGGGCTGAATCCACCCCGTGTGTGTACTGGAAGTTTGATTTTCCTGAGTTTTATCTCCTTCCTTTCCTCCTGCTGTAGCCTGAGGTCCCAGCTTCATCCTGAGCTGTCCCTTATAAGGGACCCGTTGTGCTGTTTCATTTGCCCTGTTGCTCACATTCTTTATTCAACTCTCTTTTTCTGATGTTAGTCTTTGGAATTCCCAGGTGGCTCAGGTGGTAAAGAATCCACTTGCCATGCAAGAGACCCAGATTCAACCCCTGGGTCAGGAGGCTCCGCTGGAGAAGGCAACGGGGTATTCTTGCCTGCCACTCCAGTATTCTTGCCTGGAGAATTCCACGGAGAGAGGAGCCTCGTGGGTTACAGTCCATGGGGTCCCAAAGAGTTGGACAAAACTGAGCAACTAAGCCCACACACACTTCACAGCAAAAGTCAGTAGATTACAGTGGGGGATGAAAAACACATTTGTCTCCTGAAGTGAGACTAGAAACAGGCAGGAAAAAGCCCAACATGCTACATTCTGAAAGTTGCCAGATTGCACAATCTAGGAAAATTAGACGTGAGTGAAGAATAACACTGCTGTTTTGAATGCTGGGTTCTGGTCAGGAGGGATTTCCCAAATTTTCTTTCCTTCTTTCTTTTTTTGCTTCCACCCCATTTCTCATTTGCTCCACTGGCCAAGTGTCAGTATATAAAGCACCAGCCCCATCTCCCAGGCAGGCAGCACAGGCAGCTCAGCTTCACCAGGAGCCTCAGCAGCAGGTCACAGCCAAAGGTGAGGAGCTAGAACTCTCCAACACTTTTCCTCTTTGGAGACTTTCTCTTCAGCAGCATTCTTGTGCTGCAGCCCAGCTCTCTGCTTCCTTCCTGAATCTACTGTTCTGACCATTAGAATCCACCAGATGTGAGCACTTCAGGGAGTAGGGCTCTCCTTGTCTGCATCTCCTGCGCACGCAGTGATGGGGTGAGCACGTGGGCCACAGACACCTGTGCCTCGTTCTCCTCGTCTCGTATCACAGAGAGGCGGCACAAACAGACTCCTCTTGCCTTTGGGAAACTTGCAGCAGTGCAGCTGGGTTTCTGGCTGATAGAGGATGACTGGACTGGAAAGTGGTTTATGCTAAAATCACGTTGCAATCCTTCATGCAAGAAATAACTAGGATTCCCAGGATTCAGTGGAAATGAGAGCTGGATCCTCTGTGTTACAACCTATCCTCTATCTATCTATCGAGATAAAATTCAGAGGGGTTTATGTTTGGAATGTAAGAGTGTATCCACATTACAACTCAGCCCCAAGCTCTGTCATTCTTGGTTGAGTCCACTCATCTCTCTGTTGCAGGATGAACCTTTCCACGGGCATCATTTTCTGCTTCCTGATCCTGGGTGTCAGCAGCCAGGGATGGGGGACATTCCTCAGGGAAGCTGGTCAAGGTAAGGACCAAAGGATGGGCCAGGGGAGGCTGTGTCTGCTTCCAGGCTGGGAGTATTCTATATCCACAGGCTTTCTCAGTATTGACCTTCTTCTCAAGCTCTGGTCTGAGCCTTTCCTGTTTCTTTCCAGGTGGAGGTTCATTGTATAAGCAAACATCCTTTAAATAAAGAGCAATGACCTCTTCTTCACACACATCACACACCTCCAGAAACAAAGTTCCAACAGACTTAGAATGAAATCAAACAGAATAAACCTTGCACCAAGTGTGATAGTCACAACTTCAGATCAGGGAAGTAAGTGAGAAGTAAAGAAGTATTCATTTCAAGCCAATATAATAATCTCCAAGGGCTTAGTCGAAGGCTGAAACCTGGAATCAGTGGGAGGAAATGATTTATTTCTCTCTTTCACCAAAACATGATCACATTCATCTCATCATTTTCTTTTCCTCCCAGGGGCTAAAGACATGTGGAGAGCCTACAGAGACATGAAAGAAGCCAACTACAAGGGTGCAGACAAATACTTCCACGCCCGCGGAAACTATGATGCTGCCCAGAGGGGACCGGGGGGCGCCTGGGCTGCTAAAGTGATCAGGTACCAGGGCCCCTGGGGATGGAGGGATGGGTGAGCAGAGCTTGGCTGCCTAGGACAACCTGGAGGGGCCAAGCCCTGAAGGACTTTCCAGTAGGGCTGTGGGCCCTCCTACTATTAAGCACCCTCCTGCTCTATGCCCAGTGTGAGGTCTGAGTGGCTGAAGAGCAGAGCAACTTGGTGGGACAGGTGACTCTCCACCCTGCCCCTATGGGTGCTGTTCACCCAGCACAGGGATGAGGTGGGCAGAGCCCAGGGAGCCTCAGGGTTGTAGCCCCTCTTTCCTTGGCTCCTCTCAGAGTCATTGATCCCTTGGAAAGAGGGAAGTTGGGGAGGATGGGGCTGTGGCTGAGAGTCCTGGATTAATCCCCTCCCTGCCTTCCTTTCCAGTAACGCCAGAGAGACTATTCAGGGAATCACAGACCCTCTGCTCAAGGGTATGACCAGGGACGAGGTACGGAAGGATTCGAAGGCCGACCAGTTTGCCAACGAATGGGGCCGGAGCGGCAAAGACCCCAACCACTTCAGACCTGCTGGCCTGCCTGACAAGTACTGAGCTGCCTCTCTCTCTGCTCAGGAGATGGGGCTGCGAGTCTCCAGGGGCAGGGACACTGACCTAGAGAGTTCTCTGTCCTCAGAAGGCAGCAGATCTAATAAATGCTTACGAGATGCAATCCTGAGACTGTGTGTCATTCTTGGTATAAGGACAGCCTGTTAGTTCCAGGACTGATGGCAGGACCCCGGAGTGAAGGCTGAGCCTGTGCCTCTGTGTTTGGTTCTGGACACAATCTCAGCATCATTCAGGACAGACCCCTCTCCAGCCTCCCCTGATCAGACCCGCTCCCTCTCCAGGCCCCTCTGGGGACCCTGGGGCCCTTTCCAGGCCCTTCGCTGTCAGGCCTTCTCACTCCCTGCAGTCGTGTCCTGTCCCCTCGCTGTCGGGGGGTCTAGTCCCCTAGCCTGTCCTCGGAGCTCTCTGTGTGGGGCGTGGACACGGCCCAGGAGGACTGGACGGGTGGAATCCTGCTCCAGAGACTGCCACCTTGATCCCTGTTCATTTCTCAGCAGCACCTACAAGTCCAGCCACGAGCCACTCTCTGTCTGTGCCTCCGGAACCGCCTCCAGTGCTGCTCCCTTCCCTCTGTTTCCTTGCCTTCTACACGTTCCCAGCAACAAACGTGTCAAGAAGTGGAGGAATAGTGACAACATCAAAATTCAGAGCCAGGCGGCTTTTGTGTTGGATATGATTCATGTCCTTGAGAGGAAGTCATTTTCCCCTCCTGGTCCTTTCTCAACCCAGGGAAGCCAGCAGCAGTTACCTCTTACTGAGGAAAACATTGTCTCTAATGGAAGGGAGTTGGGTCTGTGGTTGTTGTTTCGTCGCTAAGTCACGTCTGACTCTTTGTGACCCCGTGGACTGTAGCCCTCCAGGCTCCTCTGTCCATGGGATTCTCTAGGCAAGAATCCTGGAGTGGGTTGCATGGGTCTGTTAGAGCACAGGAATTATGAGTGATTCTGTAAATCATATATTCCTACAAAACCAAGAAACTTCTTTCTCAGATAAAAACGTTGGTTTCGGTGTTCAGTTCGTTTTGTTTTCAGATTTGATGTTTAGGAATTTTTCAGATTCCAAGAAGTAAAATGATCTAAAATCTTAAAGAATGGTGAATAGACTTCTGCATCCAACTTTCATCTCAAGTAATAATACACGTATTTTTCCCTTTTACAAAAATTTGGAAAGCTTGTTAATCCAAACTTGCCAATCATCCTTTCTCTAATGTTTCCTTTCTTTCCCCTCATTTTGAAAATTTTAGACCTTCAGCACCTGGGATAGAAATCTAACAGTGAACAATCTCATAAAAGGCTGCTTACAACCTGGGGTCCATTCAGACTCTACCATTGAAACCCTAAACTCAGCAGAGCTTTGAGCCTGTTCTCAGCAGCTGATGGGCAGCCACATTCTCCTTAATCCCAGTTAACTTTCGCCTGCTTTGTCTAGTCAGAGACTCACTTTTCTGAGATACAGCCATAATCCTCCTTAAACTTCATCTACCTACATCTCTGACAAGGCCTTCTGATGGGACCTGTATGAGAAAGCGCTCTTGTGACTACCTTATATCCACACTTTTTCTTCCTCCTTGACAGGGAAATTCAACATGTCTTTCCTCTCTAGAGATCATTTTCTCATTAATCTTCTCCCCTCGGGAGAGCTCCTCAGTCCCACGTTCAGAGTAGAAGTGTGTGTTCATTTACTCTGAGCTCCACACCTACCCTTCTTTGCCTGGCTTGTCATTCTGGAGCTGGACCCTGTGAACACACCCCCGGTGCTAGCTGGCCATGGTGCTAATCTCTGCAGTTTGGGGTGCTGGAGGGACGTTGCCGGAGAAAGCATTTCCTGGTTAGTGCTTCCCTTCCACCCAGCTCCTGGGCGCTCTTGTCCTGCACAGGACACCTGGGGACATTCAGCTCAGTGAGGAAAACGTGCTTGCTCCTCATGATACATGCCACACCTCAGAGTCCAGACCCTCTCTATCTGCTTCCTTAATAAATTCCCACATTGAAAACCCAGACTTCAGTCCATGTCACTCTTCACTCTGGCACCTTTTCCTCTTCCTCTTTATCGTCAAACTTGAGAGTCTGCCCATCTGCACTTCCTGCTTCCTCTCTTCTGACTCACACTAGAACCCACACCAGCCTGATCTCTGTCCCCACCACTCAGCAAAACAGCTCTGGTCACCGCTGACCTCCGTGGTGCCAAGACAGTTGACAAGTTCCTGTCTCATATCAGGAAGGCTCTGAGCCACACTCAGCACAGTTGTCCTCTTCCTCCTTTCTGGAAGGTTCTCTCTTGGCTTCATAATACCATACCCTTCTTTTGTTTTCCCTTTAATTTTCCTTTATCCCCTTAGCTGGGTCTTTTCATCTCCCTAAACTCTAAGGGTCCCTCAGACTTGGTTCTGGGTTCTCATTTTTTTTAAGGGTTTTTTTTTTTCTCTCTCTTTTTTTCCCCCAAACTTATTTAATTGAAGGAAAATTGCTCCACAATATTGTGTTGGCCTCCACAATTCATCAACATGAGTCAGCCACAGGTATACATGTGTCCCCTCCCTCTTTAACCTCCCTCCCACCTCCTACCCCTTCCCACCCCAGGACTCTCACCGTTTATGTCTCTAAATTTTCTCCAAGTGCAGGAAATAGCACCTATACACTGATGGTTCTGAAAATTACACCTCCCCCACTCAGAAACCTGGTTTCCCAGCTCTGTGCTTGAATATCCGACTGACCTCTAGACACCTCTGCTTGGATGGCTTCCAGAGATCTCACACTCAGCATGTCCCAAAGGGAACTCTCATCTGCCTCCAGAACTTTTCACCTCCATTTCAGCAGATGACATCACTGTTCCCTCTGTTACTCAGCCCAGAAATTGAGATATATGCTTGATGCGTCCCTTCCCTTTACCCCACATCTGATCCACTAGCAAGTCCTGCGATTCTATTTCCAGATTTCCTCTGTAATCCATCAGTCTGCTCTCATGTGCACCTCCAGCACCATTTCTCACCTGGGTTCCTGCAGCCACTGCCTGACTAGTCTCGCCATCTTCATGGTTTCCCCTTCTGCTTAAGTTGGCTGAATAACTTATCATCTAATCCAAGTCACTTTCCAGAAGGAAAAGGGGCATTAGTAATAATTATGCCAGGATGACAGGAATCAACTAGGACTGTCACAGGCAAAAGAAGCCTGTTTCTCTAGCACACAGACTGATGGTCGCAAACCATAATCCGATCATGTGTCCCTTCTACTTAAAACTCTTCAGCAGACCTGGTCCCTGGTCATGTTCTGGTCTCATCTCATGCCACACCCTCCCAGCTCTCTGCTCTCTAGCCACATTGGTCTTCCCTCAGTCCCACCAATGAGTCAAACTCTAGTCTTTAGGTATGTGGTATTGCCTTTGCCCAGAACATGCTTCCCACCCATGCTGCTTCCGTCTTTCCTGCGCCTCTCACTTGAAATTCCTCTTCAGGATGGCCTTCTCTGACTACTCTGGGTGGCCTACCATGGCTACTACTTCTTTCCTAAATGGCACCCCACTCCAGTACTCTTGCCTAGAAAATTCCACGGATGGAGGAGCCTGGTGGGCTACAGTTCATGGGGTCGCAAAGAGTAGGACATGACTGAGCAACTTCACTTTCACATTTACATCAATATATGAGATGATTTAATTCGTTTATCGGTTTACTTTTTCTGTTATTTGGTTTTGGGGGGGGGGTGTTTTGATGGTTTTCTTGGTCTGTCTTCAACCCTAGATTGTAACAATTTCTGTCTCATTTGACTTTAAACATCTAGCACTAAGCAAGGTATCTGGCATGTAATAGGACTTCAGTGCTTATTGAAAAAGTGAATGAATGAAATAATTAATTTTTTTAACTAACTAGTAAAAAGGTAATTTTTTTAGGGTAATACATTACAAAATGTATTTCCATTATTCCACATCATCTTTATCCATTCACTCACTGATGGACTTTAAGGTGCTTTAGATGCTGTCCATATCTTGGCTGTTGCAAATATGCTACGGTTAACACAGGGGTGAATGGATATTTTATTTTTATATTTTTAAATTGAGGTATAATTGATGTATAATATTTCATAAGTTTCAGATGTCCAACACAGAGATTCACAATTTTTAAAAAGTATATGCCATTTATAGTCATTATAAAATACTGGCTCTATTTCCTGTGCATCCTTATAGCTTATTTCCTACAGAGTAGTTTGTACCTCTCAATCCTCTACTGCTATCATGCCCTTTCCTCCCTTCTCTCTCCCTACTGGTAATCACTAATTTGTTCTCTTTAACTGTGAGTCTTTTTTGTTATACTCAGGTTTATTTTATTTTTTAGATTCCACATGTAAGTATGTCAAAGTTGTCATCACACACAAAAAAATTGTCATTGTGTATGGTGATGGGTGGTAACTAGACTTATCTTGATGATCATTGCACAATATATACAAATATCAAATCATTGCACTGTACACCTGAAACTAATGTCATGCTATATGCTAATGATATCTCAACTAAAACAATAATAAAAGCTATTCCAATCATCACCCGGTATCCCTGGAAGAGAGGAACCAGAGAGCCTGAGCTTGTGTTTGATCCATTTGGAGTCAAGTCCCTAGGCACCCCTCACAGAAAGTTCTTTCTCCAGAGAAAGTTAATTTAAGCCTAAATAAACTGAGAACAGAACAAGCTGTAAAACGGTCATCACCTGGGATTCAGCCAGAAATGCAAAATCTCAAGCTGTACCTCAGATCTACCACAGCAGGCAGGACCAGTTACATAATGTGTGGTACCAGTCCCAAATAAACATGTTCAGAAATTCTTAAAAATTCCAAGATGATGAAAGCGGGGCATTAAACCAGGCACAGGGCTGTGCTAGGCATGGGGCTCTGCATGGGTGCACAGCCTCATGCCACGAAGACAGGCGGTTTAACTAGGAAAAGCTGAGGAATTCAAAACACTGATATAAAGCCATGAAACCCAGGCTTTGCCTATTAGTATCAGTTAAAATCATGCCTAAATCACTAGTATATGTCATCTTGAATATTCAGACGGATTCAGAGAAGTCCATCTGGAATAGTGTATTATTACCTGGGCATGCTGGGAAAACCCCAGTCCAAGAAAACATTCTCTGTATTTAGGACACAGCAGTGGCAGTATTTTCTGAGTCCTCAGGGAAGAAATACCAAGCAGGAATTTTCCAGCCTCTCCTGCGGTTTGTGTTTGATCCACTAGACCAAGGTTGACTGGAAACACCAGGCTAGTCATCTCTGCACAGCAGCGTTGTGTTGTAATTCTGTACTGTTCCTCAGGAAGTTTCATGGTACCCAGATTTATTTTAAATGAAAGGGTGAGAAAAACTGAGGTTTGCTCTAAATTTTGCCCTAAAGTTACTGTTCCCGACAAAAGGGGCAATTTCAGTCCCTTGGTGAGCCACAAAACAGTTAAGATGATAAATTTTATATTATCTGCATTTTACAATTAAAAAAAAAAAAAAAACACTTGCCATGTGGAACCAGAAGGGACAGAACCCTGGTGGAATTTCAGCAGATGGGCCCTGGGGCAAAGGGCAGGTCAGGGATGAGCAGGGGCACGACCAGAGGGCAAGTACAGAGTGTGTCCGTGAACAGCGCCCAGGATGAGAGACAAACTTGGGCTCTGAAACAAAGAACAAGAATCTGGGAACAAGTCATCGAGGGCCTGGTCAACAACTTTTAATCAATACTCAATCTAAGAGAGAGAGAGGGGGACTCCCCTGGTGGACGAGTGGTTAAGACTTCACCTTCTAATGCAGGAATATGGGTTCAATCCCTGGTCAGGGAGCTAAGATTCCACATGTCTTGCAGTCAAAAAAACAAAACATGAAACAGAAGCAATATTGTAAGAAATTCAATAAAGTATCGTTTTTTAAAATGGTCCACATGAAACAAAATTTTTTTAAAAAGAAAGAGAATTTTATTTGAGCCAACATGAAAATTATAGCTCAGGAAACAGTCTTTCAGAAAGTTCTGAGGGTAATTCCCTGGTGGTCCAGTGGTTAGGACTTTGCCCTTCCACCACTGAGGGCACAGGTTCGAACCCTGGTCAGGAACTAAAGTCCAGTAAGCTTTGGGATGTGGCCAAAAATAAACAAATAATTTTTTAAAAAGCCCTGAAGACTGTTCCACCCATCAGAGATCAAAGCACTTATACGTTTTTAAAACAAACAGTTATACATAAGAGTGTCACACTGACAGTTGACGTAGTCCAACAAAGTGAATAATGGGTCATTGTCACTCCTTCCAGGATCAAGGAAGGAAAGCTTAACTCCTAAGGAGTTACCTTGCTGGTGCCAGGAGGAAATTACTTTTTTCTTTTTTGGCAAGCAGGCATTCCTTTGTCTTTTAAGGGAATCTAGATAATGCAACACACACAGTGTACACTAAAGGGGAGAGGTTAGTAGTTCAAAAGGCAGAGAAAATTTTGTTAAATTTTTTTCTTGTCCTGCCTTAAAATAATTTTTTTCATCAGTTTTAAATACCAAGCTCAAGGATTTGGGATTGGGATTTGGAAAGCAGAGGGGAGCTACGAAAGTTTCCAATTGGGAAGGGGTTGAAGGCTATGCCTCAGAGAATAAGGATTCTGACAGTCTCCAATGAACTTCCCATGAGACCCAATGAACCAGTCACTCTGAAGGGCCGAGGTTTATCTACCAACTAGGATAACCTGAACAATGTGGGGATAGGAGACAAGTTGAAGGAGGTTAAGTCCTTAGGTCTAAAAGTCCAGGCCTGGGGCAGGATTCCCACATTTGTATTTGTAACAAGACCCGCGATGATTCTAATGCGTGGCAAGTCTGTGAATCACCTGAGTGATACTGAAGGTTGGTTCCATTGTGATGTGCTGGGACCGCGTGGTGGTAGGGGGCAAGGCAGTGTTTAGAAGCGTTAGAGAAAACCACAGGACCAAGATGGTGCCACTGGTGCTAAAGCCCAGGGAACCGAGACTGTAATAATCAACCAACTTGCAATTTCAACCCTCCCCAGAAATGTCATCTTAACCAGTGGAATTTTGTGGTCAGAGGTAATCTGCGAGTGGGCCTTCTCCATTCATCCCATCTCACCACCTCTACCCCCAAGAGGTAATATGCATGATAAGTCTTAATCGTCCCTTTTCCACAAAAAGATAACCTGATCTACAAATAATTCTTTCTTTTCTTTTGCTAATAACTCCCTTGTCTCACCCTTCTTTCTATAAAAGCCCTCCCCTTCATATACCTATTGAGAGCACTCTTCTAGTTATTAGATGGGATGCTGCCTGATCGTGTCATTGAATAAAGCAATTAGACCTTTAAACTCACTGTTCAATTTTGTTTTTTAACAGAAGTGAAGGAAGTTCCCTAAAGACTGATGTAATTGTCTCAGTTGGAAGACTCTTGAGAGTCCCTTGGACTGCAAGGAGATCCAACCAGTCCATTCTGAAGATCAGCCCTGGGATTTCTTTGTAAGGAATGATGCTAAAGCTGAAACTCCAGTACTTTGGCTACCTCATGCAAACAGTTGACTCATTGGAAAGGACTCTGATGCTGGGAGGGATTGGGGGCAGGAGGAGAAGGGGATGACAGAGGATGAGATGGCTGGATGGCATCACGGACTCGATGGACGTGAGTCTGAGTGAACTCCGGGAGATGGTGATGGACAGGGAGGCCTGGCGTGCTGCGATTCATGGGGTCGCAAGGAGTCGGACACGACTGAGCGAGTGAACTGAACTGAACTGACTGAAGAAGTAACAAATCAGACGTCCCTCTACCTAGAAATTCTTTTTTCATGAACACTCCCTACATAAGCAATGTAATCCAAAACCCAGGACTCCTCCCTATAGCAGCTGCGTCGGTAACGGTGCGAGTCCCAGCTCGAGCTTGGTAATAAAAACTCTCTTGTTTTTCCATTGGATATCGGCTCCCTGGTGGCCATTGGGAGATTTTGTGACTTGGGCATAACATTCAGAGTCCTTCGGAGAGCTGGCCGAGCATGATCAGCATGAACAGGCCTAAGATGGGGTCCAGGCCCTTTGAATTCTCTCAATAGTTCTCATTTTGCCTCAAATAAAACAACTCACAGCTGTCACATTGTGCTTTTTTTTTTCCTCCACAATGGACAAAGCCAGGCTAGCAGCCACTATGCTACCCTGAAGCCCTGTTAAACACCAGTAAGGCCTGGGTGCAGGAGTAAAGGTGAGACAAGCACAGGGTAAGTGAAAGATTACAAGCTGTACTTGTAAACACTGCCTAATATCCAAGTAGACTGTTCAAATATAAATGTTTAACTGAATGGGATTTTTGCCAGCTGAACTGATCGTGGCTGTACTGGGTTACTTGACATGTAAGTCTGTACTAACATTAAGGGTGAAAGCCCTCCTGTTACTGTCAGATTTTGTCATTATACAGTGACCATGCAAAAGATGGTCTAGGGGAAATCCCAGGAGGAAACTGCCTGAACTGGCACAATTGTGCAATCTTTTATGACACATCTTTCTAGGGCATGTTACATCTATCCTCATTTATCAAAAGGGTACAGGGAATTTTCTAGCATTAAAGGAAAAAAATTTCACCTGAATTTATTTTCCAAGGAAAACAAGCAAAAATACCATTCAGTTGGTAATGGACAGGGAGGCCTGGCATGCTGCAGTCCATGGGGTTGCAGAGTCAGACAGGACTGAGTGACTTAACTGAACTGATAAGAAATCTATTATATTTGGTCTTCATCCCCTTTCCTGGGCACAGAGTTCCTAAAACCCTTGGAATTTCCAAAGTGATAGGTGTCTTTTTGATGTTAATAAGGTGACTTCCCTGGTGGCTCAGACGGTAAACCATATGCCAACAATGCAGGAGACCTAGGTTCGATCCCTGGGTCAGGAAGATCCTCTGGAGAGGGAAATGGCACCCCACTCCAGTACCCTTGCCTGGAAAATCCCATGGATGGAAGAGCCTGGTAGGCTACAGTCAGTGGGGTCACAAGGAGTCAGATACTACTGAGCGACTTCACCTTACCTTAAGGTGACTTTCGACCACACCTAAGGATGGGGGCTGGCTGACAGTGCAGCCAACCACGTGATTAGAGGGCTGGAACTTCCAGTCCTGACACTGGCCATTGGCCACTGAACTCAACCTCCAGCCTGTAACCCAAGACTGCTGCTGCTTTATCTAGGGTTCCCTGGTGGCTCAGAGGTTAAAAGCATCTGCCTGCAATGTGGGAGACCTGGGTTTAATCCCTGGGTTGTGATCTCCTGGAGAAGAAAATGGCAACCCACTCCAGTATTCTTGCCTGGAGAATCCCATGGACGGAGGAGCCTGGTGGGCTACAGTCCACAGGGTCACAAAGAGTTGGACACGACTGAGCAACTTTGCTTTTGCTCTGCTTGGTGAACATGTAGCCATCCATCTGCAGTGGCACTGGGAGAGGGCATGGAAATTCCTTGCCCCTTGCCCATACCATCCCCTCTATCCAGCTCTTCCTGAGTTATAGGCTTTTATAATAAACTGACAAATCTAAGTAAAACGTGTCTCCAAGATCTGCAAGCTGCTCTAGCAAATTGAACCCAAGGAGTGGATGGTGGGAATTTCTGGTTTATAGCCAATTGAACAGAAACACAGGCACACATAGGCAATACAGTGGGTTCAGTCCCCAGACCACAGCAATAAAGCGAGTCACATGAATTTTTAGTTTTCCAGTGCATATAAAAGTTATGTTTATATTCTACTATAGTCTATTACGCATGCAATAACATTGTCTTAAAAATCAGTGTATAAGCCTTAATTTAAGAATACTTTATTGCTAAAAAAAGTGCTAACCATTATCTGAGCCTTCAGCAAGTTGTAATTTTTTTCCTGGGAGAGGGTCTTGCCTCCATGATGGTAGCTCACCGATTAAGGCAGTGTTTCCTAAAGCTGGGGGTCACTGCGGTGATTTCTTAAAATAAGACAACACTGGAGTTTGCAACGTCATTGACTCTTCCTTCTCTTCCTTTCACAAATGACTTCTCTGTAGCATGCAATACTTTATAGTATTTTACCCATAGTAAGAGTTCTTTCAAAATTAGTCAATTTTCTCTCAACCCTGCCACTGCTCTGTCAACGAAGTTTACGTAATATCTTAAATCTTTTGTTTTCATTTCAACAGTTTTCCCAGCATCTTAACCAGGAATAGATTCCATCGCAAGAAATCACTTTCTTTGCTCATCCAAAAGAAGATACTCTCTTCATCCATGAAAAGTTTTATCCTGTGATTACAGCAGTTCAGTCATATCTTCAGGCTCCACCTTTAATTCTAGTTTTCTTGCTCTTTGCACCACATGTGCAATTACTTCCTCCACTGAAGCCTTGAACCCCTCAAAGTCACCTATGAGGGTTGGAACCAACTTCTTCCAAATTCCTATTAATGTTAGTATGTTGACCTCTTCCCATGAATCATGAATGTTCTTAATGGCATCTAAAATGGTGAATTCTTTCCAGAAGGTTTTCAATTTACTTTGCCCAGATCCATCAAAGGAATCATAATATATGGCAGCTATAATCTTATAACATGTATTTCTTAAGAAATAATATTCCAAAGTTGAAATTATTCCTTCATCCATGGACTGCAGAATGAATGTGTTAGCGGGCATAGAAACGTTAGTCTTTTGTATCTCTATCTTGGGCAATGAAGTCCATTGTCAGTGAGCAGTGACACCTTGAAAAGAATCTTTTTTTCTGAGCAGTAGGTCTCAACAGTGAGCTTAAAATATTCATTAAACCATGTTGTAAATACGTGTGCTCTCATCCAGGTTTTGTGGTTCCACTTACAGAGCACAGGCAGAGTAGACTTAGCCTAACTCTTAAGGTCCCAGGATGTTCACCATGGTAAATAAGCATTGGCTTCAATTCAGTCACTATCTGCATGAGCCCCTAACAGGAGAGTAAGCCTGTCCTTTGAAACTTTGAAACCAGGCATTGACTTTGCCTCTCTAGCTAGATGAAAAGTACTGGGCAGCATTCTTTTCAAATGCTGTTCCATCAACACTGAAAACCTGTTATTTAGTGTAGCCACCTTCATTAATGATCTTAGATCTTCTGGACAACTTGCTGCAGCTTCTACATCAACACCTGCTGCTTCACCTTACACAAAAGTTATGAAGACAACTTCTTTCCTTAACCTTCATGGACCAACCTCTGCAGCTTTCTTCTGCAGCTTCCTCATCTCTCTCAGCCTTGCTGTGGATTACACTCTGGCTAAAGAGAATGCTCTGGTTCGTTTGAGCTTCTATGTAGACTATTAAAACTTTCTCCGTATCAGCAACAAGGCTGTTTCACTTTTTTCTCATTCTTCTAGTCATCAGAGTAGCATTTTTAATTTCCATCACATACTTTTTCCTTCACATTCACAATTTGGCTGTTTGATGCAACAGGCCTAGCTTTCAGCCTACTCCAGCTTTCAACATGCCTTCCTCACTTCGCTTAATCATTTCTACCTTTTGATTTAAAGTGAGAGATGTGTAAGTAGCTCTTCCTTTCACCTGAATACTGAAGAGGCCGCCATAAGGTTATTAATTGGCCTATTACTGTGTGTCAGGCAATGGGAAGGCCTGAAGAAAGGGAAAGGCATGGGGAATAATCGGTTGAAACAGTCAGAACACACATTTCTCGATTAAGTTCACTGCCTTACGTGGGTGCAGTAACGCCACAAAACATTTACAGCAGTAATGATGAAGATTACTGACAAAGATCACCATGACAAGTAATAGTGAAAAACTCTGTATTTTGTAAGAATCACAAAAATGTGACAGAGACACAAAGTGAGGAAATGCTGTTGGAAAACTGTACTGATAGACTTACTCAATGGAAGGCTGCCACAAATCTCCAATTTGTTTAAAAAAAAAAAAACAGTATCTGCAAAGAACAATAAAACAAAGTGCAATAAAAAGAGGGACGCTCGTACAGTGTACAACCTGGACTTGTGACTGGCATCTTAGGTGCTGGCAGTTTTGTGGAAACGAGCCCTTAACCTGCAGAATTCAATGCCATCTCTGGAGTGACTTTCTGTTGAGTGGAAAGGACACTCAGCTGGTACTGGAGAATCCCTTGGTGTGGGGAAACACACAACACACACACCTTGCCACACACCGGTGACCAAAACTGTTAGGATTTCCTAACAGTTAGGAAGGAATTAACTCTCTAAACTGTCGGCAATTTGTGTCTCTAGTTCTCTGGCTGTGTTATAAATGAAAAAAAAAAAAAAAGAAGTGAATCATTCAATGTATACAACATTTTGCCTATTCCATGCTGAGTTTATATCACACTCTCCTGAAAATTACACACAATGAACCTCATGTCTACATTCTAATCAAGTAACATTTTAAATCAGATTTTACATTTATTATTAATAAAACATGCTGTGTTAAGTACACAGAAGCCTGAAAATGGTAATCTAGTACCTGGCTTAAATAACACAAGCACTTGCTATTGTCTTTATCAATACTCAGCCTGCCTGTATCATGGTCCTTAAAAAACAAATTTTAAAAGTGCATGATTCCTTTGGGCTACTTTATTTAGGAAAGACTGGAGTAAAACAGCTCTAGTAATGAATTAGTTTTATATAGGTTCAACTAGAAAATATCAAGTACTAGAAAAAAATATATTCTAAATTAGCTCAATTAAAATATTAATTTTCATTTTTACATTTAATTTGAATCTTCAGTGTTTCACTTATTTTATGTGTTAATTACATTCTACCAGGTCTTACTTTGGTAATTTCTCAAGTATCCCAGAGAAGAAAAGAAAGGAATTCAATTTCTATCAACTACATGGTATGTCTTCATATGACCAGGTTGAGAAACTTTTGCTCCCTGCATAGCAGTCATGACATGAAAAGAATCACCCTAGTCCACCAACAAGGAACCAATAATTCCATTGTCCAGCATAAGGGCTGCATAGCTGGGGATATTCACATTCTGCTTCCTTCCAGAGCATTTTGTTTTAGCAAACAAGGACTGATTCCTTTCAAAATCCAACTTTGGTTGAAAAACACTGAGGTCACAAATCGAGCCACAAATGCAGAGGTAACAGACAGGGATGAAGGCGCTCCCCAAAAGGTGCTGGGATCCCCGGTGGGGCCTTTCCTTCAAGAACAAGTGTGTTCAGGAGGCTCGGGAGCACAGCTCAGTCTTTCTCAACATGTCGTGACACCCTGCTGCATCTTTTTCACTAGGCCTGCTGAGACCAGAGAAACCGATCACATTTCTCGAGCATGCTTTGTATCAAGGCTCTGAAATCCCAAAGAAAAGAAACAAGCAAATTTAGTTGTCATTGTTCATTCTTTTCAGAAGTAAAGGATTCAAAAAGCTGATACTCTGTGCATCAAAAGACAAAACTAACAGAGTGAAAAGGCATCCTATGAATATGACACCTTGTCCTATACAATAAGGGAGAATATTTGCAAATCATGTATCTCAGAGGTTAATATCCACAATATGTAAAGAACTCATATGACAAAAAACAAATAATGCAATTTAAAAATGGACAAAAAACTTGAACAGGTACTTTTCCAAAGATGACATTCAAATGGCCAACGAGCATATGAAAAAGTATTCACCACCACTAATCACTAGGAAAATGCAAATAAAAACCATAATGAGGTATTACCTCATGCCCATTAGGATAGCTAACTATCAAAAAATAATAGTAATAACTAGTGTTGCTGGGGGTGTGGAGTAACAGGAACCCCTGTGCGTCACTGGTAGAAATGCAGAATGGTGCGGGATCCATGGAAATTAGTCCAGGAGTGTCTCAAAAAATTAAAAACAGAAGTACCATCTGATCCAGCAATTCCACACCTGGGTATACACCCAAAAGAACTGAAAGCAGGGTCTCAAAGAGAGATTTGTATCCTCATGTTCACAGCAGCATTACTCAAAATAGCAAGAGGCAGAAGCAACCCAAGTGTCTATCAAGAGATGAGCGGATAAACAAAGTGTGGTTATATACACACAACGAAATATTACTCAGTCCCAGGAAAAAAGGAAACTCTGACAAATGCTGCAACACAGTTAAGGACATTATGTTAAGCGAAATAAGCCAGCCACAAAAAGACACACACTGTGGTCCCAGACAGAAAGAACAGTGCTTGCCAGGGAGCGGGCAGAGGGAGGAGGGGGAATCGTGGGGACAGTTTCAGTTCTGTAAGATGAAAAAGTTCTGGAAATTAACTGCACAATGACACGAATATATTAACACTACTGAACCAACTACTTAAAAATGGTTGACAGTAAATTTCATGTTATCTGTATTTTACCACAATTTTTAAAACTAAAAAAATTTTTTTTAAACTGACTGAGATGATTAGGTGTGTGTGTGTGTGTGTGTGACTCAGTCATGTCCGACTCTTTGCAACCCCAAGGACTGTAGCCCGCCAGGCTCTTCCACGCATGGGATTCTCCAGGCAAGAATACTGGAGTGGATTGCCATTCCCTTCTCCAGGGGATCTTCCCGACCCAGGGCTCAAACCCTGGTCTCCTGCACAGCAGGTATTAGGCATGCGGTACAAATAATATTCTTCAAGAACTGACTATACATCATATTTGGGTATTCACATTGACCTACAAGTGTCTTTGTCACGACTATGAACGAAGTATTACTTTAGCCTCTTCTCTTAATCACCTAAGTCAACAGAGAAGTCTGTGTACCCCCATCTGTGAGGGGTTGGGACTATGTGATCAATACAGTCCTGTCCCCTCTGAAAATCTGTGGGATTCTACACTCCCCAAGTGCCTGTGGACAGGGCAGGACAAGGGCAGGACAGACAGACATTAATTACCTCTGCCTCCTCTCGGCAATTCTCAGGATATCGCAGGTTCTGGTAAACCTCTCTGACAGCTCCAGGGTCAAACCACATTCCTGGAGCAGTGACCAGGCCCGGTCTGGGCCCATGGCCTTAGCCAGCAGGAGGGCCACATTCTCCATAGTGATAGGGGAAGGCCCATCGCTGAAGTTCCCATCTGGTGACTGCTGGGGGGCTGGCTTTGTGCTTGCGTTCTGCACCAGATGCAGGAGAAGCTTCCACTCTTCCACAGTTTCTGGGATCCAACCTACTCAAACACACAGACACAATGTGGGCTCTGAGCACTCTGCCTGCATACAGGAGAAACCATTCGGAAAAATGTCTCATACCAAAACATAAAAATATTAAAAGAACATAATCTCACCATCCCGACACAAAGCTGGTTACTGAATATTTGTGGAATAAATAGCTCAAGACAAGGAGAAGCCATGAAATTAGCCTCTACATTCTTTCATTTGCTCATGCAGTAATAACCCAGGGCACACTCCATGCTAGGCACTGAATATGAATGTGAAACAGACATGATGAGCCCTGCACTGCTGCGGAGCTCATAGTCTAGTGAAGGAGAAAGAACTCAGTAAACACGCAAACAAATCTACGCTTATAAATTGTGCTCAGTGCTTGCTATAAAGGAAAAGATCAAAGAGCCATCTGAGAGACTAGCAAGTTTTGGACAGTTTTTTTTTTCTTTTTTTTTATTTTTGAGGATCAGAGGAGGGCTCTATGAGAGTGACATTTAAGCAAAGAGCTGAAAGATGAGACAAGTTTACCACGTGTGTGCATATGACCCATATGCATGTGACATACGTGCAGGGAAGGTGTTGGGAAGGAGGAGCAAAAGAGCTTATGTTTCTGATCAAGGAAACATGGAAGATGACACAGGAAGAAACTAGGTGATTTCAAGGAACTCAAAGGTGGCAGTGAGGATTGAGAATGAGATGACAGGGCCAGGCCATAAGGGACCAGCGTAAGAATCTAGACTTCGAGTCAAGCGTAAGGAGTTTCAAGGAGGAGAGCCACATAACCCAATTTTTCTTTAAAAGAACCATTCTGAGCCTCAGTAACATGGTGGAGCGAAAAGCTACCTTTGTCTCCCCCATTCATCCTACATAAACATTCACACCACAAAGGTGCCTGTGTCCAGCACACCGAGGCACTGGAGAATTTCCCACACAAATGCACCACTTAAGGTGGTGAACGGGAACACAGAGAGGCGGCAGAACCGAGGGAACAATAGAGACGGGGCCCGCAGCGCCCAGACCTCCAGCCCCAGAGAGGTTGGAGGAGCGGGGGAGGCGGCGCACACGCTCCAGTCACCCCCGAAGCCGCGAGCCCAGGAATCTTAGGACACTGGACACGGCTACCCCGCTCTACTCCCCGCCTCCTCCACAATAGCAGTGGAGCCTGCCACTTAAGGGACCCTGAGCAGGAGGTGCGCCAGGCGGCTATGCCAGCAACACTGGCAGAAGTAAGGCATCCATGGCCCCACAGGTAGAAGTGATAATAAAGGCCACAGGGCAGTCAGACGTGGAGGGCACCAAGTGCGCACTTTCAAGCATAAACAAAAGCAGCTGAGGCGAGAGAGACCCAAAATGTGTGCTAAGGCGCCATCTGCTGGAAGATAAAGGAAAGGCCTCTAGTTTCTAACCTATTGTGTTAGCAGAATCAAGCAGAGAGGTTACTTGCCAGCAGAGGAACAATTTCATCAAACATCATGAAGAACCATAGAAACACTATCACAAAAGGACAACGACAATTACCCAGTAACCTAACTTAAAGTTACAGATTATTGTGAGCTAACTGATAAGAGAATTCAAAACAGCCTTCATGAAGAAAGTCAAAGAGCTACAAAAAAAGAGCAAAACAGAGAGGCAGTTCAATGAACTCAGGAATAAAAGTGAACAGAGGGGAAAAACTGAATGAACAGAGGAATACTTTACAAAGAGTTGAAAATTCTAAAAAAGAAGGACTTCTTCAGTGATCCAGTGATTAAGACTCTGCACTTCCAATGCAAGGGGCACGGGCTTAGTTCCCTAGTCAGGGAACTAAGATCCCACATGTCATGGGATGCAAGGAGGGTTGTGTCCACTAATCAATTCACATGAACACCACATTAACAAAATCAAGGATGAAAACCATATGATCATTTCAATAGATGCAGAAAAAGCATGTGACAAGATTCAATGCCCATTTATGATAAAAAAATTCAATAAAGTGAGCATAGAAAGAACATAACATAAAAAAGCCATATATGACAAATCCACAACTAATATCATTTTCAATGATGAAAAACTGAAAGCTAGTCCTCTAAAATCAGGAACAAGACAAGGATGCCCACTCTTACCATTCTCTTCCAGTAGAGCAATCAGGCAAGAAAAAGAAATCAAAGGCATCCAAGTTGGAAAGAAAGAAGTGAAACTCACTATTTGTGGATGACGTAATTTTATATACAGAAAACCCTGAAGACAAGAACTATTAGAAATAAAAAATGAATAAAGCTGCAGGGTACAAATCAACATTCAAATATCTGTTGCAGAGGCTTCCCTGGTGGCTCAGTGGTAAAGAATCCATGGATTCTGTCAATGACGGAGTTGAGGGTTCGATTCCCGGGTCAGGAAGTTCCCACATGCCACAGAGCAACTAAGTCTATGCACCACAGCTCCTGAGCCTGTACTGTGCTCCAGAGTCTGGGAGATGCAACGACTGAGCCCACATGCTGCCGACTACTGAAGCCTGGGCACCTAGAGCCTGTGCTCCACAACAAGAGAAACCCACAAAGAGAAACCCATGCAGCAGTGGAGACCTAGCACAGCTAAAAGTAACTAAATAAAAAATTTTTTTAAGTCTGTTGCATTTCTATACGTTAACAATGAGCTAGCAGAAAAAGAAATTAAGAAAACAACTCAATTTACAATGAAAACAAAAAGAATAAAATGTTTATGAATAGGTTTAACCAAGGAGGTGAAAAACCTGTATACTGAAAACTATAAGACAAAGTTGAAAGAAACTGAAGAAGGCACAAATAAACGGAAAGATTCTGCCTGCTCAGGGACTGAAAGAATTAACACTGTTAAAATGTCCATACTTCCAAAGCATGCTATAGATTCAATGCAATCTTTACTGAAATCCCAGAAACATTTTTTCACAGAAATAGGACAAAAATTTCTAAGATTTATATGTAACCATGAAAGACCCCAAATAGCCAAAACAATCCTGAATGAAAAGAACAAAGCTGGAGATATCACACGCCTTGATTTTGAACTATATTACAAAACTATGGTAATCAAAACAGCATGGTAGTGGCAGAAAAACAGATAGATAGATCAATGGGATAAAACTGAGAGTCCAGAAATAAACCCATACATGTATGGACAATTAATACAAAACAAAAGAACAAGGCACATCCAATGGAGAAAGGATAGTGTCTTAAATAAATGGTGTTGGGGACACTGTTGGGGACATTTTTTTGCATGAGGAAAAAAAAAAAGTAGACCACTACCTCACACCATACACAAGAACCAACTCCAAATGGATTAAAGACTTAAATAGACTCAAAACCATTAAACTAGAAGAAAACACAGACACAGCTCTCTTTGACATCAACTTAGCAATATCTTTCTAGATAAGTCTCCTCGGGCAAGGGAAACAAGCAAAAATAAGCAAATAGGACTACATCAAACTAAAAAGCTTCTGCACAGCAAAAGAAACCAAACATAAAATGAAAAGATGATCTACCAAATGGGAGAAGATATTTAAAACGGTAAGGGATTAATAACCAAAAATACACAAACAGATGAAAAACTGGCCAAAGGTGCTAAATAGATGTTTCCCCAAAGATGACATACACGTGAAAAGCACGTGGAAAGATGTTACACATCTATTAGAGAAATGCAAATCAAAACCATATGCGATACCACTTCACACATAATAGCTATCATCAAAAAGTCTACGAACAGCAAACATTGGCAAGGATGCAGAGAAAAAGGAACTCTGTATACTGCTGGGAATGTAAACTGACACAGCCACTGTCAAAAACAGGAAGGTCTCTCAAAAACCTGAAAATAGAACTAGCATCTGATCCAGCAATCCCACTTCTAATATTTATCCAAAGATGAAAACACTAATTGGAAAAGATACATGCACCCCTGTGCTCACCGCAGCACTATTTACAATAGCCAAGATGTGGAATCAACTGAAGTGCCCCTCAATAGATGAATGGATAAAGAAGATGTGATTCACACACAGAGACGACGGAATACTTCTCAGCCATTAAAAAAAAGAAGAAATCTTGCCATCGGTGGAACATAGATGGACCTTGAGGGTATTATGCTAAGTGAAATAAGTCAGACAAAGACAAACACCACATGATTTCACTCACAGGTGGAATACACAAAACAAAACAATAAAATAAATGAACAAACCAAACAAAAACAAACATGCAGCTGCAGAGAAGAGAGCAGTGGTTACCAGAGGGGATGGAGCCAGGGCAGGGTCAAGTGGGTAAACGGAATAAACTTGATGACGGATGGAAAGTACATTTTTACCTGTGACCATTCTATAGACTACAAAAAAGTGAAAAGCGTTATACACATAAAACTTATATAATGTTATAAACCAATGTTATCTCAATAAAAATGTTTTAATTGGAAAAACTTACGAGATATATATTGGGCAGTAAGATCAACAAGCTTTAAAGTGATTAAATGAGTTAGGAGAGAGGAATGTCAAGAAAAGACCCTCATTTAATATACCAAGGGTGAGAATAGCTATTATTATTATTATATTACCAAAACATTAAGAGTACTTTTATCTGAGTAGGAAGAATTTTAGGTGATATTTTCAGTTACTGTTGCTATAGTGGGACATCTGAAGCTAACCCTTGCCAGTCACCTGGTTTCTTTGCTCGGTTCTAACTTTCCTTCTTCTATACCAACAGCGCTGAAATGAAAAAGCCAGTAGGTCACGTTGCTACATGAAGGATCCTGATGCCATGCTGTGGGTATCTCTGCATTGAGATGAATAAAGCAACACTACAAATCAGACCAAGACCACCTCTCTGAGTGTAGGATAAACTCTCAGACTTCAATGTGTCAAAATCCTGGCCTCCTGTCATTTTATCTGTACTGAATTGATGAAAATTTAAAAAAAAAAAAAAAAGTACCTGAATACTTGTAAAGGCTTAGGAAAACCTGACTGCTACTCTAAGTTCATCTTAATGATCTCTAACTTTGGGCTGTGTAAAAAGGCAACATGATGCAAAGAAAAAAACCTGAGCACGAGCTTTACAGATGGTTGGACCTGGCCTGAACATCAGTTCCAGCAATAACCAGTTGTATGACTGTGGGGAAACTAACTGTCCTTTTTCTGAGCCTCAATTATACTTTCTGTAAAACAGAAGTAATAGTAACTATCCCACAGATTTGTTATTTCATTTAAACTAGATGGAAAAGCATCTAGTAGAATGCCTCACACATTAGACACTCATGAAATAGAAAAGTTGCCTGCAGTTTATTTCTAGTTAGGATTTCACGATATACCAAGTAGTAAGGATCAAAAAAACTCCATGAATTTGACAAGTAGCTAGAATAAAGAATATGATCACTGAAATGTTTACCACATTTCTTTACCGCAAAGTCTGTAGTGATTTCTAAAATACTATAACCAAGAGTAACCAATTGGAATTTACATACCATTGTCCCCTTCCATCAGGCTCATATCATTCAGATACACAATGTTGGTGAAGGCCTCTCTTCTTCTCTCCAGCTCCAAACAGAGAATAAGATATCCAGGCCAGAAACTTTAAAGAGACCAAAGTTGGTGAGAAGAATAAAAGGCAGTGAATTTATATGGCATTGTGCTGTCCAATCCAGTAATATTAGCCACGTGTGGCTATTTACATTTATTTATTTTTGGCTGTGCCATGAGGCATGTGGGATCTTAGTTTCCCAACTAGTGATGGCTCCCATGCTCCCTGCACCTTGGAAGCACAGAGTCTCATCCACTGGACTGCCAGGGAAGTCCCTGCTGCTGCTGCTGCTAAGTTGCTTCAGTCATGTCCAACTCTGTGCGACCCCATAGACGGCAGCCCATGAGGCTCCCCCGTCCCTGGAATTCTCCAGGCAAGAACACTGGAGTGGGTTGCCATTTCCTTCTCCAATGCAAGAAAGTGAAAAGTGAAAGTGAAGTCGCTCAGTAAATTTAAAAGCCAGTTCTTCAGTTGACCAATACGCATTTCAAGGACTTAATGGCCACATGTGACTAGTGACTACCATATTGGACAGCATGATAAAATATTTTTAGAATACTTTCATTCCCTCAGAAACTAGAGCACTTATGAAAAAACAAAAATTAAAGTTAGTGATAAATACTAATTCCCTGGTGGCTCAGACAGTAAAGAATCTGCCTGCAATGCAAGAGACTTGTGTTCAATCCCTGGGGTGGGAAGAACCTCCAGGGGAGAAAACGGCAACCCATTCCAGTGTTATCGCCTGGGAAATGCCATAGACAGAGGAGCCTGGCAGGCTATGGTCCATGGGGCCACACACAGTCAGACACAACTGGGCGACTAAGCATGCTCTCAAGGCCAAGCCCCAACTATCAGACTTTTAAGCTTATATACTTTATAAACTTTAAGGTTTAATATAAAACGAGCATATTTCTTCCGCAAACATGCAAACTTTGGCAGCTCTCCTTGACTCTCCCCTTCCTCACTTCCTATACCAGTACCTACAACTCCCACTGTGTGTTCCTTTGACATGCCCCACCGGCCGTGCTCCTTCTGTTGCCCTGGAATCAATTCAGTCATACCTGAATTACTCCACCAGGTTCCTAGCTGGCCTTTATTTCTTGTCTCCAATCTTTCTCACGTATGAACCAGAAGCCTTCATTTGTCATGCATTTTTGTACCAAAAAGTTTAAAAGGGTCTCCGCTGATCATAAATTCTTTTAACCACCTTTCAAGGTCCTATATGATCTCATGACCCACCACCTGGCCAGTCTCATCCCTCATTATCAATGAACAAATATGTATCAAGTGCCTACTACTTTATGAACTATGCACCAATAAAAAGCCATGTCAGTTTTCATGGCCTTGATCTTGCTGTTTGTCTCAGTTGACCTGCCCTCTACCTGGCTCATTTTTAAATACAAACCCTCCCCATTCTTAGGGCTTACCTCCATGTCTCACCTCCTCCCTGAGTCCTTCACCAGAAGCTCTACTGAGCCCAGTCTGATCTCTCCCTTCCCAGAAACTGTATCAATTACAACTTGTATCACACAGCCTGGTACTTAACTAAATACACCTGAGAACTGGAGTGACCAACTAAGCAGAAGGGGGAGAGAGGGACAAGCAAGGACCGGTCTCATGTGCACACAAAATAAAATATGCTCAAAATTTAAAACAAAAAAAAGATGCTTATTAGCACTTAAAACAAAGAAGCACTTTAGCCAAAAAATAAATGACAAAGCATATACCTTCAGTCCCTTAACTACAAAGTTATTAACTAAAATGACTCTAACCTTAACTTCAGCTTCTAGGAAAATTCTCACTTACCCATGAGACCTACAGATGTCAGCCATTTTCTCTTTTGTTGTAAAATCTGCAGGAAGTTTAATCAGATGAAGGATGAGCTGACTGTAACCCCAGGAAAACAAGTGGGAATGAGGCCTGAGAGTTTAAAAAATATCAGTAAATTAGATAGGAAATAAACTCTACAAAAAAGCTTATTCGTCAGCTAACAGGTAAGAATAGAAGTTTAATTATATTCTTTCCATCATTATATTTTTCAAATATTTCTACTTGGCTTTCAAAACATTAAAATCGCTGTCTTTCCTATGACAAATACCTGTTTATTTTTTTTAATTATACATTTTAGAAATCAAAAGAAAATTCAAAATTCTGTCATTCACAGATAGCCATTTTATATCTTTTCAGACCTTTTTTCTAGGCAAGTAAGACAGGCATTTTGGGAACTTTTAAGAGAAAACATAAGGAACATATCTGATATATTACAAGCATCAATATGTATTTTTTATGAATTCTGGGTTTTCTAAATACCTTATTCAAGACTCTATATTGTATTTGGTTGCACTGAACAGCTTCAGCTGCATGCAACAAATTCTGATAAATTCTTTTCATTTTTGTTCTGTTACAAATGTTTTTTAATTTTCCTTGTTACAGATTCTTAGATACACCCGTCATTCCAAAGTGGACATTTAATTTCCAAATACATGGGGCTTTTAAAGTATCCTTGATATTAATTTCTCATTTTTATATTAATTTCTCATTAAGTGCCGCTCCTCTGCAACCACCATCTATGTCTCTTCTGTCTTTTAACTTTATGAAGGCTTTCTGTGGCTGAGTGAAAAATCTCTCTCAATAAATGTGACATTGCACTTGAAAATACATGGGTTATTTTCAAATATCTTTTGATATTGCTTTCTAACATAATTTCACAGTGATAAGAGAACAGACTCTATGATTTCAATACCTTTAGACCATGAAATTTTTGCACCTTGTTTTATGTCCCTGGCTATGTTCCATTGTCTCCTGGCTTATAATCTTTTGGAATTTGAACAGAATTTATACGCTGCTGTTGTGTGAAAACTGTATAAATCTTAACTACGTTGAATTGGTTCACAGTGCTTTTCAGGTCTACTAAATCCTTCTACTTTTCTATTCATTCTATTAATTATTCCGAGTTTGATATTGAAACTCCAACTAAAAAATAACTGTAACACACAGTGGAACTATATGTAACTTTGTCCTGTATTTTCCAAGTCTCCTATAAAGGTGTTATTATACTTTCACAATTTAAAAAAGAAAAAAGAAAAAAAATTCCTAGGTTACGTATTGTCTAGAAATCCCTTGGCAAATTTCTAGGAAGAAAACACACAAATACACACACACTTTTCCCTCTAACACAAGTTTAATCACCAAGTTCTTAATGTTGGTCCATGGAAGAGTTTCACAGGCCAAGTTTAATTCTCTGAAATCATGTGCAAAATTCTCCATGAATGTATATATTTTTCTGACAGGAATCATCAGATTCTCAAAGGGTCTGTGACTCAAAACAAATGTTCAGAACTACTAGGCAGTACACTCAGTCTGATTACTAACATGACTTGGGTATCTCTCTTCCACAGCTGTTCCTAAAGCAAGCCCAGAATGCTCTATGTGAATAAACTACTTCCATTCCAAAGGAGCACCAAGCTTAGAAACGATCCTTTGTACCTGGGGTTTCCGGCATCATCCATAGTGCTGGTGCTTGGGGGAGCATCATGGGACACAGCCAACAGCAGCCAATCCAACCTTAGAGACTCTGGTTGTAGAAGGGACTCAAGGAAGGATGGCCTAAGAAAACGTGGAGAGGAAAATCACCAATATTCATGTGGAGAAAGGAAAGATAAAATGTGCAGATGTGACGAGAACGTTATTAAGGGATCAATATAGTGGACGAAACAACTTGAAAAACCTTCTGCTACAAAATGGATACAAGTGCTGGTGAAAGTCTAATAGCCTTTTAAGTGAACAGCTGAGCTTCAAGATAAAAAGGAAAACACCAAAGAGCCAAAAAAAAAAAAAAGAAAGAAAGAAATACTAGTATATCAAATGTGAACCAATCAGAAAAGGGAAGAGGGGAAGTTGCCATTCTCAATAATCTAGGAACATGTGTGTTTACTGCCACAGAGAGATAGGAAAAGAGGCCTCAGCCCAAAGAGGCTGAGAGAGCTGGAACTGAGAGCCACCCACAGAAAGCTGGGATATCATCACAAAAAGGTGGCAGAAAATCCACTCACTGGCAGGGATAGCAAGGAAGCTTATCAGTCTTGGCCTAGGCCCTGAAGCAGGAGTTTAACTTCACACTGTTGATCTGAGACTCTCTGAGAGGGAGAGGGGCAGGACAGAGAACTGTGGTTAGGGGCACATGTGTGATGCGTACTGCGATCTGTGAAAGAGGGTACATGATTGCCAAAATCCTCCTCTTCTACAACAGGTACCTCAACTCTGTGGCAGTTAACAATAAACAGGTTTCAACTGATTATATGAGAGAAACAATGCTCTATCAAGAGAACGTGAAAGTCACTCAGTCCTGTCCGACTCTTTGCGAAACCATGGACTATACAGTCCATGGAATTCTCCAGGCAAGAATGCTGGAGTGGGTAGCTGTTCCCTTCTCCAGGGGATCTTCTCAACCTAGGGATCAAACCCAGGTCCCCCACATTGCAGGTGGATTCTTTACCAGCTGAGCCACAAAGGAAAGGAAAGTCTTTATAAAAAAAGAAAGAGAGTCTGCAAATATTCTTTCCTTCTCACCGTTGATCTTCGGGCCTTGATTTCACCAGACTGTCTAAATAGGCCAAAAACTGAACAGGATTATGATGACAAAGTTGCATGACATCTGAAGGCAAAATGGATGGGTAAAACCTGATTAAGGATCGAAGGGCTGATTCTCCAAATTTCTCATACAATCTGCATTTAAAAACAAAACACATTAGTCTCCAACTTCAGTAAGATAATATAACTTGGTTACATTATCTACATATTTATTAGAAATGAAAATAAATATACTAACAAGAAGCTGCTCAACATGTGATAGAGGAAAACTTTAGAGACTAAGACCAAGAAAAATGCCTGGGCTTTAATGCATATGAACAACATATAGGACCACTCACCGGGCAGCATACACAATCAACAAAGGACTGTCAAAAGGAACCGAGTCCTCCAATAACTTTAATCTTGTTGGAAGGTCTCCTTCTTCCATCTTTATATGTGTAGGACTGGAACTCACCATTTCTAAAAGACAAAGCACACCCTTTTCCCTTCATCTCATAGCAGCTGAAAAAACTTAATTCACGAACATATGAATCAACAATCACTAGTCTACCTACTGTGTGCAAGTCCCAACAACATTTGTAAAGCATCACAGGAAAGACAAAAAACACAAGAGAGACAATCTCTGCTTTTAAGAACCTTAAAATCAAACTGGGAGGCAAAGCATATTCAATAAGACAAAGGAACAGATAACCAATATATAAGTGACTATTACTACTGAAAAAGCCTTTTTACATGTGTTATCCATATTACATATATAAGCTATATAGTATATATACCTAGTACATATGTACCATTAATGTCAAATTCCTTAATTTTTTTTCTAGAACTGGTATCCCTAATCCATCTTTTGGAACGTCTGTCCTGGGTGGATATATTAGCAAGAAATAAACTCTCTATCTGCATTACTATGAAGTATCAGAGCACTTGAGCCTACTCAGCTATTATGATCTCTCTGTGCCTGATTTTCCTCACCTACTAAAGAGAATGCCACCATCCACTCCAAGCGTCAGAAGGAAGAAATGAAACGATGCCAGAAAAGGGTTTAGCGTTAATAACCAGCACGTGTAAGTACTTAATAAACAAGACATACGATCTCTCTATCAGTAAGTTATGTTAGGGATTTTCTGGTTTTCACATATCAGCATTTATGAAATTTTGCTTAAATCCAACTTTTCCAACACTGCTATATCATTTTCTCAATGACTGTGAGAAAAATAAAACCAACTTCTTATAATAGCTGCAAGAACTATTTAAAACTAAATTGAGTTGTAGATCAATTTCTTAAAAAAGGGAACAATCTCAACAGAAAACAAAATTAAATTGAATAGAAAACTAAATGGATGGTTGCCCAGAACAGAGATGATTTCTACTTTTTTTTCTTTAAACTTAAGCATGTCAACATGCTATTGACCTCTATACAAATGTTTATCTTTAGCAAGGCAATCTGATTATTACCTTTCAATCCTTCAATAAAAGTATCCCAAACACAAGGACTTTTAGGGTAACTCAGCTTGATGCTCTCCTTTGCTCTTTTCAAATCCAGAAGAAAAAAGTACTTCTTTAGGAACTGACAAGTCAGCATTTCAAGAGAGCACTGCTGCAGAGTGTGGTCGCCATGCCCACCGGTACTTTTGATCTCAGAATTGAATACACTCAGTTCCAAACACAATGTTGTCAATTCGGCCAGATCCTTCTGAAGACTGTCTGCTATACTCCAAGGAGAACATATTTGGAAAACGTCATCATCCAAGGGCTCCCTCAGACTATTTACAGATTCACATGCTATTTGATCAATAGTTTCTTCATTGCCTAAAGAGTCCCTTTCTTCTTTTTCATATTCTTCATCTAATATTCCCTTTTTTGACTCATCAAGCAATAGCATATCCTGGTTTGATTCCGTGGATGAGCTGCCAGTATCTGAAATGCAGGAAAAGTCCTTCATGGCAAATGTCTTTTCTAACTGTGAAAGCCACTCCCGTAAAACCATTCTCAGGGAGTTCGGTTCAAATAAAACCAGTGGGTCCTGTAGCTTGGTCCTATACAAGACAGACAAGTATGAAACTTACATTTTATGTGGTTTTTCAAAAACAAATTGTTTCATGTTAAATAAGCCTAACACAGACAACATTACTTATCTGAATAAATGTTACTTTTCAATATTTTTTTTCAACTCTTTAAATAAAGATGATGTCAGTATAAACACAACACAGAGAACATTAACTTAGTACTACTTCTTGAATTCCAATGCCCAGTGAAGCTATCTCTGCCCCATACTGTCCCAGGACCATTACCTATGATCTCAAAGTCATTCTTACTTACTATAAAACTTCATTCACAAATACTCACATTGCTTCTGCTGTTGCCACTGTGAGCTCTTGGAACTTGTCCTCTTCTGGAAGGCAACTAGCTATTTCTTCTTTTTCTCTAGAAAAGTATGAAAAAAGTTACAGGGGATTAGAACTTCCTTGGGTAAACACTTCTAAGTGCTCATTAAATGGTACCTATTGTACTTAATGTTACATGAAGCAAACAGACAAGTATAAAAAAAAACGGTCCATGGCTTCAAGATGAGTAAGCTCAAATTAGAAAGAAAGGCATGAAAAAATAACTCTATTACCAGAGAGAACAAAATAAATGCTAAAGAGCAGAATAAGCACTGTGCTCTGGGCACAGAAAAAGGAATAATTACTCTGACTAGGCAATCAAGAGGGCTTTCCAGGTGGGGCTAGTGGTAAAGAACCCGCCTGCCCCTGCAGAAGACATAAGAGACACGGGTTCAATCCCTGGGTCAGGAGGATTCCCTGGAGGAGGGCATGCAAGCCACTCCAGTATTCTTGCCCGGAGAATCCCGTGGACGGAGGATCCTGGCAGCGCACAGCCCATGCGGTCACAAAGAGTCAGGCACAACTGAGCAACTTAGCACAGCGCACAGGCAATCGAGATCCCTAAGGAGGTGGCAGCATTTGCCTTAGGAAACAAGGGGAGAAAACACTGCAGGTGGGAGAAACGGCGTGAAGAAAAGCAGTGAGGTGTCCACACCCAGTTCTCTGACAGGACTAGAATTCCAAGTGCTTAGAAGGTTGTGGGGAGACAGCAATGGCACCCCACTCCAGTGCTCTTGCGTGGAGAATCCCGTGGACGGAGGAGCCTCGTGGGCTGCAGTCCACGGGGTCGCGAAGAGTCGGACACAACTAAGCAACTTCCCTTTTCACTTTTCACCTTCATGCATTGGAGAAGGAAATGGCAACCCACTCCAGTGTTCTTGCCTGGAGAATCCCAGGGACGGGGGAGCCTGGTGGGCTGCCATCTATGGGGTCGCGCAGAGTCAGATACGACTGAAGTGACTTAGCAGCAGCAGAAGGATGTGGCTAGAAATGAGGCTGGAAAGGTCGGCTCAGGCCAGACTGAGGGCTGCCTTAAATATAAATGCCACAGCACTATCTGTACTTTTTTCTGACATTTATATATATGGTTTCATGACTAAGCTACTCTAAAGGTAACGCCCTTCTATCCCATCTGTCTGTCTAATACACCCTCACTCCATGAGTCTATCTCAGTTACTGATGATGCTGAGCTTGTGTACTTTCAATGCCCAGATCACCTGAACTATGAGAAAAGGAGGAGAAAAGATAAGATACACTGTGCCAGTCCAAGAGCTCTGCTGCAACTCCACAACACAAGGACTATGCCACCAGCATATCATTGGAAGATACACAACATCATCAATGCCAAAGCTCTTGTCTTATGGCCAGAGAGGATTACTCACCAACATCACTGTGCTGGTCAGAAGCAGAATCAGAACAAGGCCTCTATCCCTGGTCATCCTATTCTAATACACCTTTGTTAACACCCTAGACATTTGAAGAGATCTGGAGGTGGGGGAAGTTGTTCAGGGGAAAGACAGAAGAGGCGCTCGATTAAAATTCTGTCTCAGGAAGTCTTTCCTAGTGGTCCAGGGGTTAGGACTCTGCTGCCACTGCAGGGGACAGGACTCTGCTGCCACTGCAGGGGACATGGGTTTGATATCTGATCAAGGAACTTAAGACCCTGCAGGCTGCACAGCATGGCCACACAAAAAAATCCATCTCAACAGACTTGCTATTGGTTGATGTAATTTTCCAGTACTTACTCTGCAGTATTTACAATTTTTATAAGCTACACAATCTACAATGAAGAGAGTTACTGTGTGCCTACTTCTTTAAAAAAAAAATGTAGTTTATGGCTCTCTTCAAACTGACAACTATGTCCTCTAGAATTTACACAGACTTCTCAGCAACAACTTACTCAGTGTCTTCCTCCTTTGGGCGAGTGACTGGACTCACATCCTCTTCACAGGACTGCTCATCACCCCTAGGTTCTTGTCTCACTTTCAGATCAGGGCTTGTATGAAGGGTGCCAATCTTCTCAGTAGTTTTACGCACAAAGCTGGAAACACTGGAGGTCAAATACCAATAAACTAACGTGAAAAAGGTCTCATTACTGCCAAGAATGAGAATTTCAGTACATGAGTTCTCTATGTTCCTGTTAGTCTCTGAAGGGAACCGGGACTTACTAACAAGACTCTGTTCATTGCAACTTCCCTAACCAAACTACATATTTCACATAAGGCCCACATAAATGTTATAATATAAAAAGGATGGACATCGTTTACTAAACTACTTTGATTCAGCCCTAAAGAAAAGGTCTTTAATTCCAGCTGTGCCTGCAATGTTTCTGCATGTGATCATCCTAAGCCATAGAATTTCTTCATGAAACTGCTCATTTGTCACATTTATCCTTCTTGGAAAGCAAATATGTATCCAGTAGAACTCAGTTTAGCAGCCCTGGCACAAAGTCTTCTCTTTCATGGTCAATCCCTGGCCCACAGAGTAGTCAGAAAGATTTCTGAGGCATCTCCAACTCTGAGCCCAAACTGAGAAATGATTAAGAAATGACTAATGCTATGTGGAAACTTTTCCTATCAAGGATGAGGGGACGAAAAGGTTTTTAAACTTTTGCCCAGTCTGGGGGAGAAGGGGGAGGTGGGAAGCACATTTGTAACAACTCAAATATCCAGCTACTCAGACAATCTTGAGGGTAGTTACATTCCCCGAAATTGAAATGAGAAGTTAACAACTTCACATAACAGGCTATATGACGGATAACCTAGTGACTTCCTTTTAAGTCATTTAAAATGTCTTTCTATTCTCAGCACAGACATGCCTAATATGACAGCAGAAGCAAAACCAGAAATGGGATTAAATGACGAGACTAATGAGCTTACCTCTCCTTGACGGCCTGAAGAGACACAAGAGGAGACGGAGAACGAAATGATAATGGAATGCCGAAGGGGAGCAAAGTTTCACTTTTATCCGTCTCAAACGCCACTGATGCGTGAGAAACGTTATCTGGATGAATGGAATCAGGGAAAAGAAACAAAATCTAATCACACGAAGTTTTTAAATCTTTAAAGAAATTCCGAAATGAATAAACCAAAGGAAATAAAAGATTCAATACCAAAATCACAACTGACCCAAATACAAATGAGTGGAACACAGGTTTATAAGATGCTCAAGATGGTCCACATATAAAACACTCAGACAGGTACCTTCATTTTTCCTACTAACCCTGAATCCCCATAGTCATAAAGGAAGTTTAGAGTCTCTATTAATCTCTTCTCAAGAGTTCGGCCACAGGAATACTTGAACATCGAAAAGTGAAGGCAAGGACCCCCAAAACTGTAGTAATTTTTCATTCCTAATGAAAAATAATTCGGTTAGTCAGGATAAAATTGTTCCACTCTTTTGGTTAATGACTTCCTCTCTTAACCTTTCCCGCTCTTTAATACAAGATCAATATTAGGAACTTTACCAAATTTAGCTTAAACATGAGAGGGAAAAATTCCAACTAAACATAAACCCATTCCTCTAATGGTGAAGAGATCAATAAGTCTGGATGGAAACTCTATCAGCTTAATAAAAATTATTAACACTTTGTAGAGGAAAAATAAAGAAGCCACAGAAAATAACTGCTTCGCATCAGCAATCAATAAAAACACTTCCCGTTCCTCACCTTCACTTCCCTGAGAGCCACAGCAATGATCTGGTTGGTCCTCTTCTTGATGTGAGGCGAACTCTTTAAGTCTCTCATCTTCTGAGAGTGTCTGGCTGTGAAGGGAACAAGAGTCTTCATCTGACTGACTGCCTCTTCTACTATTAATGATACGATAAATACCAGAGTCCAAGATGCTGAAACTTTCCTAAAAAGAAAAAGAATTAAAGACCAATTAAAATGTTTATAACACGATATAGCTCTTTTAAGGAAAAAATCAACACTAAAAGCAGTAAGTCATTAATGAAAATTATGGTTTATTAGAACAAAACGGTGAGCAAGGTCTCACTGCCTGGCAGCCGGTCCCTCTGACATGCCTGCAGCATCATGCGACCAGATTTCTCCAGCCAGTCTCCACCAAGCCTGGCAGTGAGAATGAGGATTAAACGAGACAATCCTGAGCTGCCCTGAGACTCAAGCTACCATGAAGCATCTGAAACCACATACTAGGGGCAATTTAACTTGTACCAGAGGCTACATAATGTACATTTTCAAACAAGATATAATAAACAATGACAAAACAAAACACAGTTCTAAGTCACACACAAAGAAGTGCTTCAGAGGGCTGTGCAAGAGCTGAAAGAAAGCCCCCTCTTGCCACCCGCCACCTCACCTCCAGTATAAACACTGGAAAGAAGCTAAGTTTTGGGATCCTGGAAGTAGGTGAGGACAACCTCATGGAGAACATCTCACTGTAGAGCAAAACCCTTTGAAAAGTGCGAATACCTACATGTGATGAAATGGAGCTTCTTCTACTGCTACAGGCTGAATCCAAAGGTTCCAATTTTAAGATCAACTCTTCCAGTTGGGAAACTAGATCACCACAGGCTGTTAAGTCCAGCTGAGATTTCAAGTGTTCCAATTTATCTACAGTTAAAGTTTTTCTTCCCTAATAAAAACAAGTAGAAACCCAATAGGAGAGCTTTCCATTTGTAACTAATTCCATATTCAAATTGCTAATACATTGACAGAAGTCTAACATAGAACATAAAACCTCAAAGGTGCTTTAAAAGGGCTTTAAAAGCTAGTAAAAGACTTTATGAGAATTTTCTTAGGAATTAAGCATTTAGTTAAGAGTTACTGCACACATAATAATTTCACTTAAAACGAGGCCTGAAACTAAAATAAATTTGTGGGTAAATTTTATTTTGGGGCTTCCCTGATGGCACAGATAGTGAAGAATCTGCCTGTAATGTGGAAGACCCAGGTTTGATCCCTGGATCGGGAAGATCCCCTAGAGAAGGGAATGACTACCCACTCCAGTATCCTTGCCTGGAGAATTACATGGACAGAGGAGCCTGGAGAGCTACAGTCCATAGGGTCACAAAGAGTAGGACATGACTAAGTGACTAACACACACGTACGGTTTTTCTTGCCCCCACTCCCCACTCCAGACTTAACAGGTCATGCTTCCTTTGGGGATTTATTACTGTTTAATCTGCAAGCTAATGTGCTGTTCACAGTTGCTCAGTTGTCTCCGGCTCTTTGCAACCCTATGGACCGTAGCCCAGCAGGCTCCTCTGTCCATGGGATTTTCCAGGCAAGAATACTGGGGTGGGTTGCCATGCCCTGCTCCAGAGGCTCTTCCCAACCCAGGGGTCAAACTCACATCTCCTGCATTGGCAGACGGATTCTTTACCCCTCAGCCACCTGTGAAGCCCCCTGCACACTAATAAATATAAGCAACTGTGTAGCATAATCCTGCAAGCCAGATTGATCTTAACAACCCAGATGAACATGTAAGCTGATTGACTCACTCTGCTGGCAATGACAGAATTTTGGAAAAGACAGCAAGTTCGAGCAGCCAGGTTCCACAGGCCTCTCCTTATCAGACGTTCCACACAGCGCTCCACAGACAACAGGGAGAGATGTGAGACCTTCCCATTCAGGTGTAGACAGAACAGCTCATTCTTGCAAACAGCCACATCCTGAATATCTACAAAAACCACAGGGGTAAACATGCAGGACGCTAACCAAATATTTCTTTTCCATTTTTGTGACTGAACGAAATTACTTTAATAAATTCATTTTATACAGTCTGGTTTGATCGAATTTCACCTCTATTTTTATATTTTCATTTCAAAGAGAAAATCATATTTTAGACACTATTCTAAAAAGATCAAGAATAAGAGGAATACCTGTCTGATCTAAAACACTATATTTAAAAATGCTATTTTTGTGTGAAAAGAAGGGCACTTTAAAAGAGGGTACTTTTGAGACCACACTATCACATTTCTGAGAGTAACAAATTTGATGTCAATAAACAGACTTTAACACATATGTTAATCAACAAACCGTTCCTTAAAAAATACCCGTCTTGGCAGAACATCATGAAAGAATCTAAAACACTATAGTTTCCACAGGAGACCCTCAGGAAACCTAATTCACAAGAAATCAATGTTGATCAGATCACGAGATAATGGTTCATTTATCTTTTTTATGTTTTTACAAAGTACAAAATGACTCGTAAGTCAAGATACAATCTCTGGGCAATCATACTAAAAATCTTAGATTTATTTCCTCCATTTCTGGTTTAAACCAGAAGAATATAGCGACTGATAGTCTTTGCCTCAGCCACATAAAATAGCTATTGTTCCCACAAGGACTTTTCAAATTCTCCCCTCCCTTGCCCTCCACCCTGTTTTTTGCACATGAAGAGTGTTTATTAACTCAGGGCTTCCCCAATATGTCAACCCCAAATTATTAAGCCACAAAACAAGAGTTAAAGCAAGTTTTCTAACAGAGATAAAGATTAAGGGTAAGTAGAAGGGGAAAATTAACCCATTCAATCTTTAGCAGTGGTTAGCTAATATTTAAGAATAAATGAAAATTTTATTTAAAATAACTAACTATAAATTCACAAATATATACTTGGGAAGTACCTTATAATGGAATACACCTATGATGTTAATCTTTGAGAGAAATGTCACCTCTTTCTACTTTCTACTTCTTACACTGCAAGAGAATCCTCCTACAATAATTAAATCTTTCACAAGCATGCAATTAAAAATTATATAAGGAAAAAAAAACATAATTACCTTTGACTTCACTCCAAAGAAGAACTTGAACATTCTGAGGAATGAAAATATAAATTCCTCTTTCTGTCCAAGTCAGCACACAATGCTCACTGCAAGAAAACATGGAAGAGGTCAAGAGAATTCTAGTTTGCTCGGACTCAGAGGTTTATGATATAATTCCCTGAATTCAGACCCTCACATTAGCTATTAAAGCAAGATCTGCCTATACAGAGAAAATCCAACAATAAATTCAGCCAATCATGTCCTATCACCTCTTTTTTGTCTGTGACAAGAGCCCACTGAAAGATATCATAACATGATGCCAAAATGGGAAAAATTCAGATACACTAAATACATTCTACAAAAATAAAACGCTGGTGTCTTACCTGATGTTTGTTAAAATAGCTAAACCTCCCATATCTGGTATGACAGGGCCCATTTAAAACAAAGACTAAACATAACATCTTACCATTCCTCACTGCTCTGGTGAGCTACTTTTAGGGAGGGAAATACTTTGATGTCCTTAGTTTTATGTGGGCAATAAAAGATTGAAAATTCCCAGTCAACTCTGGGAGGTTTTTTTGTTTGTTTTTATTAAAGGCTATACCTGTATTATCTAACCCTGCAGCAACTCATTAAGATAGAAGCATTATTCCTATTTTGTAAAAAAGAAAAACTGAAGCCCAGAGAGATAAATAATATGTCGAAGGCCATTCAGCATGAATATACAAGAGTCCAAATTTATTCCAAGGAGTCTGGGTCCAAAATCTGGACTTTTTTCTCCACACCTCATAGAATCTACTGCTACCCTCACTAATCCTCAATGACCCACCCACTGTTATCTGGAATTCTGAACATTCCACTTACCTATAGTCTTGAAAGGTCACAGATTTTCTAGCTGCCAAACCCAATAACCTTCTTCTTCATTTTCTTTCTTGAGCCCCCAGCAGGGGCCAACCCTGCATATTGTCCCTTCCTTCCTGAATTGAGAGTCTTCCTAGACTCTGGACACTGCCTCTTCATCCACCTCCCTTTCCAGTCCTCTGGCGCTCTCCATCTTGGCTCATTTCCTTCTATACTCCTTTGCTCATGTATCTCATTTACTCTCTCCAGGCTGCTATTACTTTTTTATACTCCACTGGTAATCCCTACTTCTTGTTCCTGGTCAGAGCGTTCTCCACATATAACATTCTCATTCTAACCACCTCTCAAGGATTAGCAGCAGCTTTACTCCCCTTTGAAATCCTCTGTGACAGCCCTTAGCCATCGCTCACAACTCTTACTTTTGATTGCTGTTAAACATTTTCTAGAAATAAACTATATCTCTCCAAAAATTATGATCTTGAGAACAGGGACTTTTATTTAGTTTATGCCTCCAAGCGTACTACAATGGTAGGTACCAGGTGGTTACAAAACCAAGAGTGATATTTAACAGGAACTGGGTCATCACACAAATATTAAACATTTTGCCAATATAAGATCAGATCACTGTCCCTACAGAAAAGTAACCTTTGTCACAAAGAAGAAAGAAATCATCAGAACCACAGTTAAAACTAAAATTGGAAGGTTGTCTTTAGGAGCCAGAGAGGAAAAAAATCAGACCAGAAGATCCCTGAATACAGAGATACAGGATCACGGTTTTGATATTGAACTTCATACTCAGGTTGGAAAAATTCCGTAAAAATAGGTATGGGCTGGGGCAGGGCAGGGGGACTTACCTAAGAGCTGAGACTTTGTCATTTATACAGCCTTCATCCCCTTATAATAAACAGAAAGCGACACAAGCCTAACAACATTGTTTAAAAAGTTAAAGAAGGGAGGGATTTCCCTGGTGGTCCTGTGGCTTAGACTCCATGCTCCCAATGCAGGGGCCCCAGGTTCAGTCTCTGGTCAGGGAGCTAGATTCCACATGTACAACTAAGGGTTCACATGGTGCAACGAAAGAGCTTGGAATGCAGATCAAAGATCCTGCATGCCACAACTGAGACCCAGCACGTGCACAACCAAGGGTTCACATGATGCAACAAAAGAGCCTGCAATGCAGATCAAAGATCCTGCGTGCCACAACTGAGACCCAGCACGGCCAAGTAAATAAATATAATTTTTTTTTCAAGTTAAAAACAGGAATGTGATATCCGTGTGCCGAAAAGGAAATTAAGTATACAAATTTGCTTCCTTGTCGCATTTCCTCGTGGGATTCGTGGGTGTAACAGTGAAAGTTATCATAACACAAATAGGGGAAGAAAAGTTAACAACAAGCCCTCTTAGTGATTTTTTATTTAGCCATTATTTGAGAACTTTCTGTGTGCCGAGCACTGTGCCAGCAGTAAAGGAGCTAACGGTGTGGTGCTGGGATAGATGTGCACAGAACAGTGAGACAGGATGGCGATGGAGGCCGAACAAAGGCGACAGTAGTGCAAGCGGGCAAGCGTCTGACGTAAGCCACCGGGGAGCCAGGAAAGGCTTCAAAGTGGCACTAATTATTACTTACGCTGAGGAGTAGGCAGAGCCAGATCACGCAGGGCTTTGTTAGCTAGGCAGGAACTCTAATGGGAGCTTTAAATAGTTTAACTCAAAAAACTAACACTACCAGGAGAACCAAGCAGACTGTGGCCTTACCATTAGAAAACATACTCTGGGGTAAGGGACTTGCCTGCACCCCACACATCACACACAGTCAACAAATGCTTAAGTGTCTATGACGGGCCAGGCATTATGCCAAACACTGAGAAAAATACAGTGAATAAAACAGACACCAAGCCCTCATGGACCTTACCGTCTAGGAATAAGATAGGCATACATGTTTGAATGTGTAATTATAAACAGTGGTAAGTGCCATAAAGAAAGAGGTTTTAATATGCTTCATCTATGGGCAAATAAATAGCTTTCTCCAGTAACTTTCAGGATGAATTATGGATTTATCAAAGAGTTACACTCTTTACAATTGACTTCCAAATATTTCAGTGGAGGTAGTGCAACATATACATACTTTAGTTAGGGGCAGTTAGTTGACATTTCAAGTGTTCTATTTTTTGTTTTTTTTTTAATTACATTCAAAGAGAGGTTAGTTAGTCTTTGAAAAAACTCAATCAAAAGCCAAACTCCAGACTACCCTATAAGAGCTCTACAGAATGTTTCCTGAATCTATATTAACGATCTTGTTAATTAGCCTAAGGGATATTAGAAATAATATCCTATTGCTGAAACAAGAGAAGTTCAAGACATACAGACTGACTGGAAACCATACACTGGGCACTCACTCCCATGCTTGTAGAACAAGCTGTAGGAACTGGCAAGGCCAGCAGCTAACAGCTCTAAGTGGCACTCTGTGCTACCACTTAATAGTAGACTTTTTTATACCTAACCCAAATAGAAAGCTAGCTAAACTCTGACGTTAGAATATGGCTGGCTGGATCCAACTTGAGCAGGTTTTTCATGCAAAGCACCTAAAGAACAGGAAGCTGAAATTTCACATTTACAAGAACAAATTCTACAACGACTTTTGCACCTGCTTGCTAAGAAACATACATATGCAGCAGATTTCAGTCTGAGGCTTGCTTTCATTGCTGTATCCCACCAGGGAGGGGAGGTTATGAAAGAATGTGTACCTATAGCTCTGAGCTCTAATTGTCAGATGTACCCAACAACTATAAAGTGTTCAAGTGGTTTAGGGCAGTTCAAACCAGAAAGGGAAGTGTATTTCTATGCTTTTTTACCATTCCTCATATATAGCACTTTACACAGTCATTTCCTGATTTTCTAAAAATGATTTAGTACAAAAACAAAGTTAAGAAGCTAACTGCCTCTGAACAAGAAACAGATGAAGTTTTTTTTGTTTTGTTTTGTTTTGTTTTTGAGGATCAAAGAGAGAAACTTACCTAACATGTAAGAGTTTGGGGAAAGACAAAGACTGGGAGGATCCAATCGTATGATCATACTGAGGTTCTGATCTAGGAAGTAAACATGATTCATGATTTAATCACAATATAAAAGCACCTTTTTCGACACACAGGAAAATTTCTGCCTACAAAACAAATTCAAGAGCCAGTTCACTGCATTTGCTCTTGTTCAATTTGCTTTAACCATATAAAAAATAATTGATTAAAGAGTTTTAGGTTTCTCTGAATCTTTTATTAAAAATTCTACTTCACTCTTAAAAGGTATGATAAAATCTTTGATGCATATAGAACATCAGAGGTTTCCACCCAACCCCCACCCCATGTAAGTTCCTCAAATACTTCCTGCTGAACATGTAAGTCATTACCTTAGATTAATCACAGGAAGAGGTGGTGAGGAGAGGAGCTTCTTAAACTGATGTGTGCTTAAAACTTCTCCATCAAAGTTCACCTCCCACATCCTGGAGCCGGGGCGAGCACAGTATATTAGGGGCTGCTGGCCTGCAGAACACCTTCCCGGGAAGAAACAAGCTCCATATTCTCCATCTCTTTCCTTGTTTCCAATTTTCCAAAATTTTTCTCTAATACCCCCCACAAAAAAAGAAAAATCATGTTTACTTACAGAAACGTCAAAAGCACTGGCAATGCAAATCCACATAGCCATAAGAACCCCACCCACAGTGTCCTCCCTTTCTTCATATTAGCAATTTACTGGAACAAACAACAGAATGGGAAGATCACAACAGGGCTACAACTCTCATTTGCCATCAACTATTTCTGTTATAGGAAGCAAAACACTTCAGGTTAGTACTCAGTTTATTAGCCACAGTCAGAGTTAATGTGAAGGCTCTTTTTCAAAACTAAAAGATGAGTGCTACCAAACCATTTCCTACATTAAATCAGTTAAATCCTACTGATTGCTCATCTTGTTTTTCACCTGTCCCATGGAGGCCACTGATCTACTCTCCAATTCTGTCTCCAGGCCACTCGTCTGTCACAAATACCCAACAAACGCCTCACTCTTTCCTCAAAACGCTAAGTCCTTCTGAAAGTCTGTACCTTGGAACATTCCGTTCCCTTAGGATTACACGAACTAGATATATAAAAGAACTGCACATACAAAACTGCCTGAGAACGTGGAGGGTGACAATGAGTATGCCTCTTCCCCAACACTCCTTTCTTTTTCATGAGCTAACTCCATCCTTCCTCCTCTGACAGTCCTCTCTGACTCCTACAAGCAGAATTCCAGGCTTCCCACGCCATGTTTTCAAAGCAGTCACCGCATTACATGTGGCAGTGGTGTCTGCTTGAACGGTAGGTGCTAGTGGCAAAGAACCCACCTACCAATGTAGGAGACACAAGAGACTCTGGTTCCATCCCTGGGTAGGGATTTTGATCCCTAGGCAGGGAAGATCCCTGGAGGGGGGCATGGCAACCCTCGCCAGTATTCTTGTATACAGAATCCCCATGGATGGAGGAGCCTGGCAGGCTACAGTCCATAGGGTCGCAAAGAGTCAGACACAACTAAAGCAACTTAGCACGTGCGCACACACCCTGCACTAAAACAAAACATCAGCTTTACTAGAAGAATAGTTTTCAGGATTAACTAAAATAAGCCAGAAATGCATTTTATTTCCCAAATAAGGAACATAAGTAATGAAACCATAACTCCTTGTATTGCTCTGTATGCACTTCAAAGCACTTTCACATACATAATTCTTCTAGTAAAGCTCATTAACAACACTGACAGAAAGCTGCAGGAAAAGCAACCTCGTATCTCACTTGGGTTAGTTATGGGGAGCCTTGGTTTGAACAAAAAAACGTGTTTGTTTGGAAAGGAATATAGCTTGAAACAAACAAAACTTTAACATAAATAAAAAAATTTAATTATTATACTATCCATGATCCCCCAAACCGAATTCTAGCTAATGAAGAAGGCATTTCTTTAACATGTTATTTTTGCAGTTGGCTATCCTTATAACCAACTCTAGTCACAATCCTGTGAAATGAGAATTAGCAGCTATATTCAGTTCAGTTGCTCAGTCATGTCCAACTCTTTGCAACCCCACGAATCGCAGCACGCCAGGCCACCCTGTTCATCATCAACTCCCGGAGTTCACTCAAACTCATGTCCATTGAGTTGGTGATGCCATCCAGCCATCTCATCCTCTGTCGTCCCCTTCTCCTCCTGCCCCCCATCCTTCCCAGCATCAGTCTTTTGCAATGAGTCAACTCTTCGTATAAGGTGGCCAAAGTACTGGAGTTTCAGCTTCAGCATCACTCCTTCCAAAGAACACCCAAGACTGATTTCCTTGAGGATTGACTGCTTTGGTCTCCTTGCAGTCCAAGGGACTCTCAAGAGTTGTCTCCAACACCACAGTTCAAAAGCATCAATTCTTCAGTGCTCAGCCTTCTTCACAGTCCAACTCTCACATCCATACATGACTACTGGAAAAACCATACCCTTGACTAGACGGACCTTAGTCAGCAAAGTAATGTCTCTGCTTTTGAATATGCTATCTAGGTTGGTCATAACTTTTCTTCCAAGGAGTAAACGTCTTTTAATTTCATGGCTGCAGTCACCATCTGCAGTGATTTTGGAGCCCAGAAAAATAAAGTCTGACACTGTTTCCACTGTTTCCCATCTGTTTCCCATGAAGTCATGGGGCCAGATGCCATGATCTTAGTTTTCTGAATGTTGAGCTTTAAGTCAACTTTTTCACTCTCCTCTTTCACTTTCATCAAGAGGCTTTTTAGTTCCTCTTCACTTTCTGCCATAAGGGTGGTGTCATCTGCATATCTGAGGTTACTGATATTTCTCCCGGCAATCTTGATTCCAGCTTGTGCTTCATCCAATCCAGCATTTCTCATTTGCACAGAGATAAAAATAAACCTCCATTTATTTATGTAGTTCTTTATACCATTTCACAAGATTCTCAAAACAACCCCAGTAAGATGTTAATTCAATCCAGTGGTCTGACCACTTGTCAGAATGTCAGTCAGATTTCTGAACTGGACTGTGTAGTAAACAGCAAAAACCACAAATGAAGAATAGTTACAAAATTTGTGAGATTAACTAATATTTTATCAAAATCTCAAGGGTAGATTTAATGGCCAAAAGGTCCAATGTCAAAGGATATACTAGAAGTGACTGAGGTACAGAAAAGGCACAAAATCGAGACGGAAAGATTCTGGTCTGCCTCCTCCAGCTGCATGATGTCAGGCAAGCTCTGTTACTCACTAGGTCTAGGCTAAAAGTGAACGGCTGACATTGGATGACGTCCAGTTCTATAAGTCTAACTTCATCACTGACCCACAGTCTGAAATAAGTCAGAACCAAGTACATTCCCCTTCCTACTAATTCCAGGTATACGGATGCTTTGCATCGCAAAGCCTTGCTCCACAGCTGTATACCTAGGTTCTGATGCCAGACACCTGCAACCTCCTATTACTGGTCTCCTTTCCACAAGTCTTTCTCATCCCAAGAAAACAAAGTGCAACCTCTCCTCACCTTCTCACGAGATAGAAGAACCCCTAGAAAGACATAAAAAGCTTCCAATCCTGGACAGTTCTAAGAGGACCAACTTCCAAACCCTGGTTTTCCACATGTACACTTCCTTAAGGAGAAGGCAATGGCACCCCACTCCAGTACTCTTGCCTGGAAAATCCCCTGGACGGAGGAGCCTGGCAGGCTGCAGTCCATGGGGTCGCTAAGAGTCGGACATGACTGAGCGACTTCACTTTCACTTTCACACTTCCTTAAAATGATCTGAGAGCCCATGTGCTTAGTTAGAGTGACATTTACAGCTGTCACTCTCAGTATGGTTCAAACTTACCAACGGGATCCGCAGCAACTTCCATCTCACACCAGAAGGACACATCGTGGAATATGCTTAATTCTTTCTTGCTGCTCCCCAAGAGGCTGCACCTTCCTACTAGAACAGCCTCTCCCCTCCTACCTTTCTGCCTTCAAACTTCACCTACTGAACCTCCTCATCAAATTACTGAAGCTGGCTAGCAGACTCACAGGGGTTTATTAAGCAATTCTCTCTTCTTTTGTGTGTGCTCAAAATTCTCCATAATAAATTTCTAGAAGAGGGGATGGGTTCGGAGGAATATGGTAGCTGGCCAAGGCTACTAGAAGGGAAAAGGCGGGGTTGGGGGCAGTGAATATTTCTATGCAGTGAGAATGGCTGAGGAACTTAAACACAGTGATACACAAGATTTATTCATTTCAAGCCATTTCCTGTTCTAGTACTTCACAGCTACTACCAATACACTCCTTTGCCATTCACTGGCCCTTAGGCTTGACCCTTGTGAAAGTGAATTCGCTCAGTCATATCCGACTCGTTGCAACCCCATGGACTGTAGCCCACCAGGCTCCTCCGTCCATGGGATTCTCCAGGCAAGAATACTGGAGTGGGTTACCATTTCCTTCTCCAGGGGATCTTCCCAACCCAGGGATCGAACCCAGGTCTCCCGCATCGCAGGCAGACGCTTTAACCTCTGAGCCACCAGGGAAGCCCACTTGACTTGACCCTTGAGATTTCAGTAAATATTTGTCAGCTTCACAAAGTTCTTACTTAGTCTTCACCCAGTTTTACCTTTTAGTAAAATTCTATTAAATACACAGCAAAATTCCACATCACCATAAAATCTGAGACTCTGAGCCATGTGGGAGAGCAGTTCTCCTGGGTTCCATTATCCTTGCTCTCCACCTGGGCACCTTTCCCAAAAAGTCTCTTGCTTTTCCAGCAAAAGGAAAAAAAAAAACAGAAAAAAAACTACATAGCCAATTTCAACAACAACAAACTCAATCAAAGAAGACACCCTGATTCCCCATATAGGAACAGGCCTTTGTTCAGCCTTCCTTCATGGCACTCAGACCAGGCTTCTTGGTAGAATTGAGCTTGTGCCTTAGTCACCCACTGGACTACGGTGACTCTCCTCGATATCCTCTCTGCTCTCTAACATCAACTTGCACAGAGCTGGTTCCTTATTAATGTTTGCATAACTGAAATGAAGAAACTGGGCAAGATGTCTTCTAAGTCCCTTCCAGCTCTGAAATTCTGTATTCCCAATGACTCATGGTTAGTAAATGTACCTCTCAGTGTCACACAAGAAGGATCGAGTAAGCGAAGATACAAGGAGTCTTCCATCCAAATAATCTAACTGGACGACACAGGAATCAACTGTCGTGATTGTCTGAACAGGAAACATCACAAAGGCAGCGGCTGCCTAAAGGGGACGTGATGAGAAAATAAAATTTATCCTTCTGTATACACATGATCCTTCTCTCTTTACCTTTTAAACGAAAACAGCTTAGAGAGCAAAACAAAAATTTTAAATGGGCCAAAATTAATTTCCCTGTTAGACTATCAGTTTCATCCATTCAACGAATGGATCTACGTAACTGCAGAGGAGAATTCTTAAGGCTCTGTTTGTGATTATCTATTCTTAGAAGTTGGAATGAAAAAGACAAAATAAGTTTTCGAATATGTGAGAGAACTGTTCACCAGTAGACAGTACTTCTCCACTTGGAAAAAGAGACAAACTAGAGCTAAGAATCCCAAATGTGTTTCGGATGAAAAATACATTATGAATCAAGCGGTAACTGTGATGGGTCATCGTAAATATTTCATTAACACATCAAAAATACTCTGATGTGTTAACTAAAAGAATAATTAGGCAATGGTATTTAGATCTCTTCTAATCTGCCACGATCCTCCAAGGAAATAAGCCAATGAGAGACAAGCTCCCCACTTCTGATGTAACAGCTTTGGAAAAGGAGGACAGTGAAAAGCAGGTCCGCTGTCTTAATGACAAACTAGAGCATTCCACGAAGCCTCAGGACCCACATTGCTAAGCCCAATCCGGGAGTGCCTTTAAGATTCCATTCACAAGTTACCTCCATTCTGAAAGAAAGTATACCTGCACTCAAGAATTTCTTCAAAATGGGGACCAGGACACTAGGAGCCTGGGCAACTGGTACCATTCCTCCATGTCTGCCATTTTATTCACATAACTAATAAACAGGCATCTGTTCTTTCTTGACAGCCAACTATTAAAGAACGCTTTATTTAAGTGGGCCATCCAGGTGAATTATGGAGTAATGTGATAGACAACATGCAAATTATGAAAGTTAGCTCACAGCCATTCTGCAACACGACCAAGATAAACTAGGGTACCATACATACTACGTGCAAACAAGTTTTCTCAAAATTAATAGTCTGGGCTCTAGATAACCCTGAAAGACATACAGATCAAACTGTGTTCTTTAATTGAAATTCTGTGAGACAATACCTTATATATTCACCCACTTACACAAAGCACTGAACTGTTTCTCACCTTTGCTTGCTTAGAAGTGTTGAGTTTGATGGCAGAAACTTTTCCCAAATGATCACCTACAAATACTCTAAGAATAGCTGTATCCCAACAGAGAGCTGTAACTTTTCGGCCTTTGTGTTCTGAAGACACATAAATTCGTTCTGGTTTCCCACGACGCTCTTGATTTAATTCCCAAACAACTACAAGACCTTGACTGCAAGAATGGAGACACAGAAGCAAATTTTCGGCAGTGGTGAAAAAGGTACAATTTCACTGCATCACAGAATCACTTATATTAAATATATAAGCATATTCTTATTCTTCAGAAAAGAGGAAGTAGAAAGTCAAGATATTAATCTCCTTGCTTTAGTCCACCAATCCAATACAAATGGAGAACTCTGAGGTTCTAAATTATGTTACCTTTCTACTGTGAGGTCTCAGAAATGTTGCCTCATATTAGTGTTTTCCACAAATCCTATCAACTGCCAACTGCCCATCTTGGTTTGCTTGGGTCTAAATGGTTTCCCAGGTCACAGGACTTTCAGTGCTAAAACAGGGTGAGGCCCAGGCACACCAGGATGGTTGGTCACCCTAATATACACACAACCACATTTTTCAATCTCAGATGCATCTGGGAAAGATCAGGTAGCTTCAGAACAGTCTCTCACCTGGTAGCCACGGCAACATAGTCGTCATCATGTACACAGCAGGCGATCTGAGAAACTGCACCTTCCTAGAGCACAGAAGGAAAAGTATTAGGCAGCTCCTCAAAACTGGGTAATTTACTGCTCAATCTCAAGTTTTACCTTCTTCTTTTATTCCAAATGATATTTACAATGGAGAACTCACATTTATGACAGATATTCCAGATGGTACATGACAGGGCAACCCTTAATCTTACCCTGTGAGAAAGAAAAAGCCTGTGCTTCCAGCCTTCTTTCTGAATGAGGTTGAGTCCTCCTCCTGAACTGCCCAAAGCCAACCATTTTCGAGACACGGCTATGCTCGTGCACTAGAAACATGGAAACAGACAAGTGAGAGACTCTCAGTCACTTAGCAAATCACACTACTGGAAATAAGATACTGAGAACCTGTGTCAGGCTCCTCCCCACCAGCCTACCCACTGCCCAGTTAGATAGCATCCAACGGGACTCAAGCTCTTATTCTAGAGTAGTGAAAGACACAGAAGAAAGGACATTTTGGTTTTAACTTTTTAACTGAATCGCAAAATGGCTGAATAGGCTCAATTGTATAAATGAGTAATTTCCCCCTTGGCAGAAGCCAGTTACTAGCCGATTCATCTTCTGGGCAGTTCAGCTAGGTCATTCCAGTGCTGACCGCAATGATGGAAGCTCAAGTACCCAGGGGATAAAGCAACCACTTTAACCATCTGTTCAGGTAAATCCTTTCTAGTCTGTATGATGAGCACAGAAAACCCACAGCTCTGAGAGCCAGTGAGACTGTAGACGACACAAATACATATCGCTGTACTAGTACATCTCCCCACACCTTCCGCTCCTTATCCAGAAGCAGCAGTGGGTATGCTGTGCCCAGTACACTTGGTAAAAATTACTGACTGGCAAACAAACATATTCCCAATCCTCTTCAACCTTGTTTCTTTCTACCATAGAAGCTGGAAAATCCAAATCTTCACTTACCCAGTTTCTTTTGCAGCTAGGGGGAGCCCTGGGACTCAAGTCTAGCTAATGAGACTAAACCCTGTGGGGGCATCCTGGAAAACTCTGCCCTCTCAGATAAACGGTAGAATCTGAAGGGGAAGAAAGCCTTTGTCTCAGGCAGCTCCATCTCACTTGAGCTGCTACTGGAGATAATCAAGACTTGAAGCCAGCCTGCTTATCTTGCAAATGTGACCAACGGTCAATATACAGAAGCTAGCAGAACAGGAAAGAGGAGAGCCTCGGTCCTAAGGAATATTAGTGGCCACCACACTAAACCCAGAAACAGCGACCTCAAACCAGGTTATAAACACCTTTATTGCTTGAGCCATTACTGAGATTTTCTGTAACTTGCAGCTAAAAGAATGTCAGCTATCAACCCTCATAATTGTTGCTCATACTACTTTGCCTATCACTTCCTGTTCCTTTGCTCAGAGGCTAGAAGGGTGCTCTGGGGTGAGGAATTGGTTATGAGACTGTTCTTTACCATGTCATTCCTAAGTTTATCAAATGAACTCAAGAGTTAGAGAGAAGCACATACTCCTTCCCACAGAACTAATTTTTGGCTAATTTTGTAATGCTAATTTTTAGCTCTGTTCCCTTAAACAGAGGGGGTACATCAAATTCGTTGTTTTGAAATGAACTTCATAGAACTGCAATGGTTCTTATTGTTCAAAAGGCAATGAGGTATACTCATTTAAACTACGTTATTTTTAATCAAATACATTACTTTCTGAGAGAAGGCAGTAAGATTTGGGGGGAGGGGTGGATTCAGTAATCAATATCATGATCTTTAAGGATGGGAAAGAAGGATTCAATCAACTGTTTGAAAAATAAATCAAGAAAGTGCTAAGAAAATACTGCTTCTATGCAAAGTATTACAGCACAGGTAAGAACACCCCGGAGTCTATAAAACATAAAAAATGTTTGGGGGGGTACACATGTAACAGAGAACGAACCAAACTATGAATATGAAAATAAAACTGATACATGGATCAAGAAAATCACCTTTAGACGAGCAGAGTCCAGCCTCAGGGCTGAAAGTAATGGATCCAGAGACTCAAATTCTGCAAGAACATGGCTGTAGGACTCTGGTATCACTGGCACAAAAGTCATTTACCCAGATAGATGAAACTACGTTGAGGGACAGGCACAGTGATCCTGAATACAACCTGCAGAAATATAATTTAAGAAGCTCACCACTCTTTCAGCAAGCATTACATGAACAGGTGTTACAGCAAAGAACAAAATCTGACTCCATGTTGGATCTGTTCCTTTTAACCTTTGCTCCCCATTGCTGTTGCGATCCATACATAATGGCCTGCCTCAAGGAACCCTGCACCTCTGCCTGTATCTTAAACCAAAATGCCTTTCTTCAGGACCCGCTCCACCTGTGGATGGCTACAGGAAGGGAGAAATTAACACTCTCCTCCCTGACATTGGCCATTCCAGGAGATATTTGCAGGATTAATAGCCTTTTTACTTTACTTCCTCACCTTCCTCCCCACCCCTATAAAACAATCTGGTATCCAGACCCCAATAAGATGGTTATTTTGAGACACGAGTCTGCCATTGTCTCGGTCAGCTGCCTTTTCAAATGAAGTTATTCTTTGCCTCAACACTTCTGTCTCCGATTTACTGGCCTGTCATGCGGTGAGCAGAGCAAGCCTGGACTCAGGAACAAGTGGAAAAAACAAGGACACATGAGAAAGGGACAAGGATTCCCTGCTCTGGAGGTGCCTGGCACCTAGGTGGAAAGAAAACATGCAGAAGTGACATTATATGTGACAGTCAGCTTGTCCTGTATCATTCCTTGACTCCAAAACTCCCAGAGAAAAAATCCAGACTCTCAAGGTTCCCCATAATCCTGTCCTACTCTATTTATCTAACAGTCTAGAATAGACACTGCAGAACATAAGGAAAAATTTTGTCAAGCTCCTCTGCGGCAAAATAGTAACTCCAGCTGCAATTCTTTGAGCTGTAACGCATCTGTCTTTAAGTCTCTCACTACATTGAATGGTTATGAGCCCACAATTCAACAGTGCTTAACAGGAAAGGGCTTCTGGATGGCTTCCTCCAGCCTGTGGGAAGTCAGGTGTCGAGAATTAGCACACCAAGGAGAATGAGAGCTTCAGTATCAGACCTGATAGGAAAAAACAGGAGTAAGAATTCACATCCCTGGGATCGCAAAAGTCAGACACAACTTAGTGACTAAACAAAAGAATACAAGGGAGCAAATGCCAAGCACCCAGTGAAGACTTTGTAAACTAACACAAGCATTCTTACCTGTTCAACAACACCCAAGTGTATGTTTCTGTCAAATTATACAAGTTTCCAGAAAAAAAGAAACAGAATTTATGAAAATTCTACCCATTAATTTTAACTTTTCCTCAATCTTTTGTTACCTACCAAGTTGAGAACAAAAAGCAAATACCACGGAAAATTTCAGAAATAATTGTTTATACTTGCTTTTAATTATTTATACCTTGTGGTTTTGGTGGTTTTTTTTCCCAAAAACACATGTATTCACTCACTCATTTATTCAACAAATATGTACTTAGCACCAACTATGTGCCAGGCATCCTTTTAGATCCCAGAGATACAACAGAGGACAAAACAAGTCCTAACATTCATGAAGTATACTTTCCAGGGGCAAAACACATATCGAAGCTTACAATACTTTTTACTGCTTACACATAAGATAGTTTTATTTTCTGCTATTAATGCTGTTTTTAATACAGCTTGATCTGTGCAAGAATGGTGTTCTGGAAAAAAAAAATCTTTAGGAGTTCTCCTATACTCAAAATATTATTTAAAAATCTTCTCTCATTCTTTCACCCATTCACATTATTAAGTATTACCGACACAGAAAAATCAGGATCACCAGACAAACAGCTCTGCTCACCATCCAGTTCTACAAGGGTTAAGTCCCAACCCGCTGCAGTTGCTGACCACCCCGGCACTCTGAGAGGAAATTAAGTCAACAGGATGAGGCCCGCTGCTGCCGACAACAGGCCCCTCAGATAGTTAGATGTATATCCCAGGAAGAATTTTAATCACCTCAGAATTTTATATATCCCCATACATAAAAAAGCACTAAAATCTGTTCTTTATGATTAGCAGTAGTCTTTTACCAAGATATAGGCTTGCCTGCACTTATTTCCTAGCTAAAATTCACATGTGAACTGTCTTCTCTCCTACCTCTTCAGAGCAGTTTCCTCAGAGCTAACTGAGTAGCTATCGCCCAGGCTAAAGTCCTCAGCAAGCCCCTGAGTAAAATGTAAACTCATAATTCTGGTGTGTTTTTCTCCAAATCAAAAGCTTCTAGTAAAATATGAGGCACAGTGGTGCTAACAAGACAAAATAATTCCAGAAAGCACTTTATAACCAACTAAGGAGGAAAGACAAATCACACACACACACACCCCCCTCATACATACACACACACACACACACACCTCATACACACACACACACCTCATACACACACACACACCTCATACACACACACACACACCTCATAAGGGGAACAAAAGCAAAGTAATACATCGGAACACAGAGGACAGAGAGATCACACTGAGTTAAAAGTAACCACAGAAACCTTTCTAAGGGAAGCAGCACTAGATCTGAGGAAATGGAAAGGGTAACGAGGCAGCAAGAAGCCAAGTATTTACTGTTGTTCAGTCACTCAGTTGTGTCTTAGTCTTTGCGACCCATGGACTGCAGCCCACCAGGCTCCTCCGTCCATGGGATTTCCCAGGCAATACTGGAGTGTGTTGCCATTTCCTTCTCCAGGGGATCTTCCCAACTCAGGGATCAAATCTGCATCTCCTGCACTGGCAAGTCAGAGGATATATTTGGAGAATATAAGTCTTTGGCTGAAACACAGGATACAAGCAACGGAATAAAAAAAGATAAACCTGGATTTTAATTCAGGTACAAGTTTCAAAGCACTATAAATCTCAAACCAACGAACCTGAACAAATTATAATTTGGTAAGCAACAGAAAGACATTCAAGGATTTAGTACTGGTAGACAACATAATTTCTGTAAAGTGCTGTGGGCAGACACTAGAAACCAAAGACTTGAGAAAAGTGGTTAGAAGTGAGAAACTAAAGATAAAGTCTTTTAGTTTCTCAAGACATCTTGCGGAAAAGGAGAAAACCTCTCTTGACCTTATGAGCAGGGGAGACTCAAACAGAATTTAGAATGATAGGGACTGAAGATACAAGAAAAAGAAGATGAATCACTGTGTAAGGTCCTAAGGAAGACAGAAAGGAATGACATCAAGACCACAGTGGCCATCTCTTCCACCTGCAAACTTAAATTCTGATCCGGATAGACCATTTGGCATTGATCTCAGTGAAGAGAGAATGACCTGGAAATTATGACCTAATCGGGTAAAAAACCTAGTTTCTATTTCTCTGAAAAAGACTTTAATAGAGATGAGAACAAAAAGGGAACAGCATATACAATGTCAGTCCGCAAGAGAAGTTGCTGAGTGTTAGTGAAAGTGAAAGTTGCTCAGTCGTGTCTGACTGTTTGAGACCCTGTGGACTGTAGCCCGCCAGGCTCCTCTGTCCATGGAATTTTCCAAACCAGAATACTGGAGTGAGTAGCTGTTCCCTTCTTTTGGAGATCTTCCCAACCCAGGGATCAAACTCAGTCTCCTGCATTGCACACAGATTCTTTGCCATCTTGAGCTATCAGGGAAGCCCAGTGATAGTGTTGCTGCTGCTGCTGCTAAGTCACTTCAGTCATGTCCGACTCTGCGACCCCATAGACGGCAGCCCACCAGGCTCCCCCGTCCCTGGGATTCTCCAGGCAAGAACACTGGAGTGGGTTGCCATTTCCTTCTCCAATGCATGAAAGTGAAAAGTGAAAGTAAAGTCGCTCAGTTGTGTCCGACTCTTAGCGACCCCATGGACTGCAGCCTACCAGGCTCCTCTGTCCATGGATTTTCCAGGCAAGAGTACTGGAGTTGGGTGCCATTGCCTTCTCCGGGTGACAGTGTTACACCATTCCAAATCTATACCTTCCCTTGCGCTTACTTTGGCACTGCCTTTCTTTGGGATTGGAATGAAAACTGACCTTTTCCAGTCCGTGGCCACTGCAGAGTTTTCCAAATTTGCTGGCATATTGAGTGCAGCACTTTCACAGCATCATCTTTTGGGATTTGAAACAGCTCAACTGGAATTCCATCATCTCCACTAGCTTTGTTTGTAGTGATGCTTTCTAAGGCCCACTTGACTTCACATTCCAGGATGTCTGGCTCTAGATGAGTGATCACACCATCGTGATTATCTTGGTCGTGAAGATCTTTTTTGTATAGTTCTTCTGTGTATTCTTGCCACCTCTTCTTAATATCTTCTGCTTCTGTTAGGTCCATACCATTTCTGTCCTTTATCGAGCCCATCTTTGCATGAAATGTTCCCTTGGTATCTCTGATATTCTTGAAGAGATCTCTAGTCTTTCCCATTCTGTTGTTTTCTTCTATTTCTTTGCACTGATAGCTGAGAAAGGCTTTCTTATCTCTCCTTGCTATTCTTTGAACTCTGAATTCAGATGCTTATATCTTTCCTTTTCTCCTTTTCTCTTTGCTTCTTTTTTCACAGCTATTTGTAAGGCCTCCTCAGAAAGCCATTTTGCTTTTTTGCATTTCTTTTCCATGGGGATGGTCTTGACCCTGTCTCCTGTACAATGTCACGAACCTCATTCCATAGTTCATCAGGCACTCTATCTATCAGATCTAGTCCCTTAATCTATTTCTCATTTCCACTGTATAATCACAAGGGATTTGACTTAGGTCATACCTGAATGGTCTAGTGGTTTTCCCTACTTTCTTCAATTTAAGTCTGAATTTGGCAATAAGGAGTTCATGATCTGAGCCACAGTCAGTTCCTGGTCTTGTTTTTGTTGACAGTATACAGCTTCTCCAACACGCTAGTAAAGTGATGCTCAAAATTCTCCAAGCCAGGTTTCAGCAGTATGTGAACCGTGAAATTCCAGATGTCCAGGCTGGTTTTAGAAAAGGCAGAGGAACCAGAGATCAAATTGCCAACATCTGCTGGATCATCGAAGAAGCAAGAGAGTTCCAGAAAAACATCTATTTCTGCTTTATTGACTATGCCAAAGCCTTTGACTGTGTGGATCACAATCAACTGTGGAAAATTCTGAAAGAGACAGGAATCTCAGACCACCTGACCTGCCTCTTGAGAAACCTATATGCAGGTCAGGAAGCAACAGTTAGAACTGGACATGGAACAACAGACTGGTTCCAAATAGGAAAAGGAGTATGTCAAGGCTGTATATTGTCACCCTGCTTTATTTAACTTATATGCAGAGTACATCATGAAAAACGCTGGGCTGGAAGAAGCACAAGCTGGAATCAAGATTGCTGGGAGAAATATCAATAACCTCAGATATGCAGATGACACGCCCTTATGGCAGAAAGTGAAGAGGAACTAAAAAGCCTCTTGATGAAAGTGAAAGTGGAGAGTGAAAAAGTTGGCTTAAAGCTCAACATTCAGAAAATGAAGATCATGGCATCTGGTCCCATCACTTCATGGGAAACAGATGGGGAAACAGTGGAAACAGCATCAGACTTTATTTTGAGGGGCTCCAAAATCACTGCAGATGGTGAGTGCAGCCATGAAATTAAAAGGTGCTTACTCCTTGGAAGAAAAGTTACGAGCAACCTAGATAGCATATTGAAAAGCAGAGACATTACTTTGCCAACAAAGGTCCATCTAAGTCAAGGCTATGGTTTTTCCAGTAGTCATGTATGGATGTGAGAGTTGGACTGTGAAGAAAGCTGAGCGCCGAAGAATTGATGCTTTTGAACTCTCGAGAGTCCCTTGGACTGCAAGGAGATTCAACCAGTCCATTCTGAAGGAGATTAGCCCTGGGATTTCTTCGGAGGGAATGATGCTGAAGCTGAAACTCCAGTACTTTGGCCACCTCATGCGAAGAATTGACTCACTGGAAAAGACTCTGATGCTGGGAGGGATTGGGGGCAGGAGGAGAAGGGGACAACAGAGGATGAGATGGCTGGATGGCATCACTGACTCAACTAACATGAGTCTGAGTGGACTCCGGGAGTTGGTGATGGACAGGGAGGCCTGGCGTGCTGTGATTCATGGGATCGCAGAGTCAGACACGACTGAGCGACTGAACTGAACTGAACTGCGCTTACTATCTCTGAAGACTCCTTACCTCCCAGACCTACTTACCAAAATCTTCCCAGGCTTTCAGGTCCAGAATAAGTCCCACTTCTCATAATTCTCAAAGTGGAAGACTCATAGATAACTCGTTGCACACATCCACATAATTCAAAAATTAATCTGAATTAAGGTTCTGGATCCCTGAACATTTTCAGAAAGGGAAAGGAAGTGCTCCTTCTCATGAAGCTGCACAGTCCACTCCTCCACAGCTCACACATTATAAGGTACTTCTTTACTACTGGGCTGAAACCTGATGACTTGGAACTTTTATTCCCAACTGTGGCTTCTACAGTTTAAGAAAATGTCTGCGTGCATGCTAAGTCACCTCAGTCGTGTCTTACTTATTGCAACCCTATGTACTGTAGCCGGCCAGGCTCTTCTGTCCATGGGATTCTCCAGACAAGAGTACTGGAGTGTGTTGCATGCCCTCCTCCAGGGGATCTTCCTTACCCAGGGATCAAACCTGCGTCTCCTGCATTTTGATAGGCGGGTTCTTTACCAACAGTGCCACCTGGGAAGCTCAAGGAAATGTTTACGCCTTACAAAACAGTCCTTCAGTATTTGAAAAATGTCATGAGGTCTTCTAAAAATTTACCACCACCAGTTCTTCACTCTTGCTGACCTGACAATTTCCAAATTCCTCTCAGTTCTGATAAGCTTTCCACACAGGGCCTTTAGTTTGCCTGAACATGTCCTGTCCAGAAGTGAACATAAAACTCTTCAGTAGCTTAATAACCAGAACAGAGTAGAAACACTAACTTCCTTGACCTGGACACTAAGTTTCTATATTATGTCCTAAATCAGTATCAGAGGCAGTTTTTTTGTGTTTTTTTCCAGGTATGTTTTTAAAGTAGCCATGTCACACTTCTGATTCAACAGAGAAAGAAGCTAACACCCAAAGAAATTTTCAAACAAAATTAATATAATCTTCCTAGCTAGTACCTGGGCTTCCCTGGTGCCTTAGTGGTAAAGAATACGCCTGCCAATGCAGGAGACACAGATTCGATCCTTGGGTTGGGAAGATCTCCTGGAGAAGGAAACGGCAACCCACTCCAACATTCTTGCCTGGGAAATCCCACAAATAGAAGCGCTTGGGGAGCTGTAATCCATGGAGTCACGAAAGAGTTGGAGACAACGGGAGCTGTAATCCATGGAGTCACGAAAGAGTTGGAGACAACTTAGTACCTAGATACAGTAGAATTGAGCTCAAATTTAAAGCTGCTATTAATCAAATTTAACAATGGATATAAAAAGTACCCTGAAATTTTTAAGCTGTTCAAACAAGAACAGTAGAATGTTGATACTTGTTAAAGTTTGGTTAGGTATACATGAGGGTTCATTGTACTATTCTGTCTGTCTGTGTTTGAAATTTTACTGAACAAGATTTTTTATTGAGGTACATACAGTTAAATTACAATGCTGTGTTAGTTTCAAGTGTACAGCAAAATGACTTAGTCATACACATATATGCATTCAAGACTTTTAAGTAAATATTTAACAAGAATCTCTGTACAAATCTTTCATTCTATATAAACCTTCTATGCATCCATGGTTTAATATATGCTGTTTCTGGAATCTTCCTCCAGATAAGAAAAACCGGTCTCTCCACAAAACTGAGTTTAACTATTACTTCTGTCACAGTTAGCCTAGCAAAACACTAAGCAAACAGAGGGTGGCCATAAATGCTTACCAAAGTCAATGAAAAAACCTTTTGAAGAGCTGGTTTACTAAAGGTCACAGAGCTCATAAGCAGAGGTGAGACTAAAATCCACTAATCTTGAGTCCAAATCTAATTACCTTTCCATTTCCCCTATTGCTTGATGGCAACATAAAAAGCAGTAGGATCAAAAAAAGGTTTTTCTCTTGGCCTAGTACTCATTTTACTGAACCAGTTTGCTGTGCGAACACCCAACTGCAAATCACAGCGTTCTCTTTTCCCCACTAGACGCGAGGAAGGAAGAAAAGACGAGAGAGAAGGAAAAGGAAGAAAAATTAAAGATATTATGCAAAGGGGAAGTTGGGGATTTCCTCATAATGGGATCTTTCTATAAAAAAGGCTGAACGCCAAAGAATCGATGCCTTTCGAACTGTGGTGCTGGAAAACACTCTTGAGAGTCCACTGGACGGCCAGATCAAACCAGTCAATCCTAAAGGAAATCAACCTTGAATATTCATTAGAAGGAGTGATGCTGAAGCTGAAGCTCCAATACTTTGGCCACATGATGCAAAGAGCCGACTCTTTGGAAAGGACTCTGATCCTGGGAAAGACTGAGGGCAGGAAAAGGGGAGACAGAGGATAAGAAGGTTGGATAGCATCACCGACTCAATGGACATGAATTTGAGCTAATTCTGGGACACAGTGGAGGACAGCGAAGCCTGGCGTGTTGCAGCCCATGGGGTCGCAAAGTTGGACACGACTGAGTGACTCAACAACTACTACTCAAGTAATAGAGAACTCCTCTCTACCTTAGACCAAGAAATGGCGACTCACTCACTCATGCACTCAACATGTCTTGCACGCATCATTGCAGACATCTGACCACAAGCTCCCTGCCTAGCGAACTCCTAACTTAACAGCAGTTAACTTTAATACTACATTCAGATCTCTTGAAAGAAGAGGCGGTAATCAAGTTTTCAAAGCCAGGCTCACAGCCTGTAAGTCTCAGCCCCTCTCCACCACCTCTAGGCCGGCAGCCCCCAACTTTCTGTGGGTCACAGCCTCTCTCCCGGTTAGGCGCCCGCACACTCACCGCGCGCTAAGAGCCGCACCTGAGCTTCAGTCTTCCCTCCTACTCCTCCCCGCCCAGGCTTACGTCATCCCGGAGCGCCGGGGACGCCGGGACAAATCTGTTAACGGCACTTCCTCGTCACGTGACGGGTTACGCCCTGCTTGCGCGTGGTCCCTCCCCCTTCGGCCGCGGTCGCGATTACGCTCTCTGCGGCCTGCCCGCTGCCGGCCGAAGACGCAGCGCCGAACGGGACCGGAGGAGCTCTAGGCCAAAGGGGTGAGACAGCCAAGTTCCTGGGACCTTTCACCGCTTAAAGCCGGCGAGAGGAAATGAAACAGGCGGGCACCGGCGGAGGAGGGAGGGAACTAGCGGAAGGTGTCATGGCGGCCGTGCTCTGGGGTCACGTGCTCCTCAGGCCCGCCTTCGTACTTCCGGTCACGTGCCCTCCGAGTTCTCGCAGCCAGCGATGGAGGCGAGACCCCCTGGTAACAGAGGCGGTGGCGGCGGCGGCGGCTACTGGGTTTCAGCCTCTTTCCCGCAGCGTCTCTAAGAAGCCCAGCGGAACTCGACTCGACACAGCGCAGTAACTTAGTCCCTGCCCAGGGCCGTCTCCCACCTGGTAAGTTTAGACCGAAAAATGGGGGTGGACGGGTGGGTGATGAGCTGACAGGCCTGGGGGCCGCAGGACGGCACGGAATCTGCCCCTTTTTCCTGTATCTCTGTCGCCGTTGCTGCAGTTCCCAATTCTGTTGTCTCGGTTAGCCGTTTATTTTTCTGAAGAGAGGAAGAGGCGACCCCTAATCTGCTTGTCTATAGGAAGCCAACTCCTCCACTGAAAGCAGGGACTCAAAGATGTACCCGAAGCTGGGATGAGACTTGGCTCATGAGGGTGAAGGACGTGGAGGCCTCTCTCTGGCTGAGGAGCTCTTCCCGTTAGAAAACGTGCTATTGTGTCTTTCGGTTTCTGTAAGGGAAAAGCTTTCATCTTAGTTCCACACACCTTTTGCTTCGCTTGTCAATCCTGTCCCTCTTAAAACGACCTTAACACGTGTGCCAGTTCACCCCACCTCCGCCACACACACCAAGTTTTGATCTTTGCCCGACTTGATCATGTTTAAGCACCAACGCATGGAAATATATAATTATTTTAGAAATTCTCAAAGGCTAAATTATGTAAGGAAGTGTTTTCGGTTGACTCTTAAACGCCTGTTTTAGGGTCTATAAAAAGGCGGCGGGGGGGAGGTGTGACGGGAGGAAAGAGATAAAAACTTAACCTTTTACCCATTAACAGACCCAGTTTTAAAAACATACCGAAACTGTGTGGTTTAAAGTATACTTTGCAGTAAGTACTGACTCCATAAGGAAGTGGAACAATTTTTCCTAGTGAATTCTTACCAGAAACCCCAGACATATAAAGCAGCATGCCATGGTGGAATTGCATTTGGGAGCACCCGTCCTAACCACTCAGCCTCCCCTCTTGGGACACAGTTTGAAAATCACTGAACTCGACTTTGGTAACTAAAGCAAGGTTGCCAACCCTAAGGTAGATTTTGAAAAATCAAAGGTAGAAAAATGAAATGAAGAGGTCACAGCAGAGGGGAGGGTAACCTCTAGTATCAGGGTTTTGGCATACAAAAGGACTAGGCTCTAGAAGGAACTTTGTGCCTTTTAGCTGACCAAAATCCCTGGTTTGGAAAAAAGGGAGAGGTAATTTGGAGCCATTAAACCTGTTCTGCTACTCTCACTCAGCCAACACTTAGCAGTGCAGCAGATTGAAAGATTTGAGTCTGTTCTGGGTGATACTAATAATAAATAGATATGGTAGTGCTTATGTGGAAAAAAAAAATCACACAAATGCAGAGAGAGCTGTTTAAAAATACCAGGAAGGTTGATGCAAAGAGAGGAATCGGTTAAAAACCGTGCACCAGACGATCAGCTTCAGTCAGTTGTGGCTGCTTCCTATATCTCCTGCTCTAAAGGCTTACATCTTCTTCCTGATGGTCTGTCTGTACATCTTTTAGCCCTGCTTTTCTGTGCTGCTGGTTTTCCCCTCACGGTCAGAAGTTGTCAGGTGTACCTTGAGCTTTCCAAGCATTTTGCCCACTGTTTCTACTTCATGGATACTGCTACTGGAAGTGTCTTTAGTTCTTTCCTCCTTTCTGCACTTTGATTACCAGCTGATTGCTCTCCTCTCACTGTTGGTATCCTGCTGTTGGCGTGCAGAATTTTATCAGTGAATACAAGCCTTCACTTCCTTCTGTCTTGCATCTCTGTGGCATTTCCTCCTCCTTCCTTTCCCTGCACTGCTGTAAAATGAAAAAGTGCTTGGTCTTAAAATTGCTACCTCAGTTTATCCATTTAATGCCCTCCTTACATATGTGACGATCCTTATAACAGTACATTTTGGTCACTCTGTACATACTTCCAAGGTTTTATTCCCTGTAGTGCTGAATTGTTAACATTTTTTAGGATTGCCTGACAGCAAGCAGCATTCCAGATCTCCATTTTGTATGCTGGCAGACACAGAAGCGCTTTCTCTAATAATAATCCTCGTTTTAGAGAGTGATACGGAATTTATTTCATGTGTCTTCTGTTTTGTTTTCCTGCACCATTTATCTCTCACGTTGGAAAGGGAATGGAAATGCAGAGATACAGGATGTAGGAAATGGAAAGTTAAAGATTTCTGCCAAATAGTTTCAAATTATTCTTATCCCTGTTTACTTATAAGCCAGTTATTGGAATCTGTGAGGAATGGTACTGTGATCTGTGAATTAAGTTCCTGAAGTTTAGTCCAGAATGTATGTACAAAGGTTTCTTGTTTCTTAACCAAGATTGTATTCTTTTAACAGCAGAGATCTTGCATAGATGTCACAGGTCCTCGGGCTTAAATATGCTGCTGGGCTCTGTATTGCCATGAACAACATATGCAGCCTCTGCCCTACTTTGTGAAGCTTGCAGTCTTGCCAGGAGACATACGTTAAAGAGTTACTTTAAAAATTAATTACAGTAGTGATAAGTGCTGTAAAGAGAAGAACAGGAAACCTTGCCTGGTGACTTTGAAACTTGGAGGAGACCAAAAAATGAGTACAAGCAAGTTGATGGAAAGGGAGGAGACTGTGTCAAGGCTCAGTGCAAGTAAATATTTAACTGCAAGTGAATTAATGCCTTTGCTGGAGGATTTTGCTATTTAAAGAAGTCTTGTGGCAGATTATTTCATAAAGTAATCTTTTAAGTAAAGCTAGATCTTCATCAAGCCGCTTTATTTAAATGTAACCGCATCAGTATTTTTCCTAAACAAAATATTCTGTGGCTCTTACAGAGTTCTACTAGAAAGAACTTTTTGCTTCCCCAAGGAGCCCCCTTCAAGAAAAATCTAGAAATCTTAGATGCCATTGCAGGATAGTACCACTGGTTCTGTTAAACTTCCTAAAACTGGTCCTTCTGTAGTTAACAGAGGTGCTGCAGATGAGCAGGGAAATTTGCCAAGCAAGTTATCTGTAAGACAGTCAGCTAGTTATTCCCAGTGTTCAGTAACTTGTCTTCATTTTTAAAGCTTCCTCTAAATGAATTTTAATATGAATGGCTTTACCTTTTGTTTTTCCAAATTGATTTAAAGTAGCCAACTAATAGTTCTATTAATCTAATTTATCCTCCGCTCTATGGTTCCTCTGTCTTCATTCATCTTTCTTCCTTACCGTCCCATCTCAGAAAAGTTTTCCTGTTCTTTTCCAAAGCTAATACTTTTATTTGTGCCTGTAAGCCCAGTTAATTGGGGACTTTCTCTACCAGCTGTCCTTGCTTTTCCTCCATACATGGACATACTTGAAATTATCCTGTCATTATTTGCTTATCCCCCTCCACACACCCTCCCTACCTGTCTTTCTCAGATTTTAATTCATGTTTCCTAAAACATGGTTCCTGTGGTATGCAGTTTAATTTTACAAAGTATAGATAAGTTTTTAAAATTTTTGCAATAATTTATGCTACAATATTAATGTAAAAATATTTAATGTTTCCATAGATGTTATAAAATTAAGTTAAAATTTTAATACTAAATAAAAACAATATGCATATTACAAAACTTGAAAATAACAGTTGTTTTCATTCTTACCCACACTAACCACCTGTAACATTTTCCCATGTTGCCTTATAGATATAGTTTGATAGATCATCAACTCTTGGAAAGACTTTTTTTTTTTTTTTTTTTTAGGTATTTAGTTATTTGACTGCACTGGGTCTTAGTTGCGGCTTGTGGGATCTAGTTCCCTGAACAGGGATCAAATCCTGGCCCCCTGCCTTGGGAACCCAGGGTCTTAACCACTGGACCACCAGGGAAGTCCCTGGAAAGACATTTTTAATAACTTTTTCTCATTACAAAATACAGTGTTTGTTGTAGATAGTCAAGAAAACAAAAAGAACATTGAAATCATCTGTAGTCCTGTCACCATAGGTAACCACTATTCAATTGGGTATATGTCTCTCCTGTCACATATATTTGCAGAGTAGCGTAATGGAACTCCAAGGTCAGACTGACCCAGATTCAAACCCAGTTCTACTTCTTGATGCTTTGGGAAAGCTTCTGGATTTCTTAGACCCAGTTTCCTTTATCTGCAGGATGGAACTAATAATAGAACCTACCTCAGGATTGTTAACTGGGGACTCAATGAGATAATAAAGAATTTAGCCCAATTGCTGGCATGTATTACAAGCATTCAATAAATTTTAGATAGGTTTTTTTTTAATTTAAGTGTATATAATCAAACTAGGGTTTTTTGCTCGTTTTGAGCACCTAACGGAATTTTTTTTAATGTTATTAAATAGTCCTTTAGGGACTACCCTGGCAGTCCAGTGGTTAAGACAGTGTGCTTTCACTGCTGATGGCCGAGGTTCGATCCCTGGTCAGGGAACGTAAATCCCACACACCGCAGCACAACCAAAAAAGGGAAAAAATAAAAAAACACTTATTTAAAACCATGGTTTTTCAAACTTTTTAAGCAACAGTAATCAAAATTTCAGGAGGACATCAAGTAAATCAGTTAAAACATGGCATTAAGAATTTTGATCCTTTATCATATATGATGTATATTAAAGCTGGAGGTTGTAAATAACATGGGAAAATGTTTTCAATCACAAGTAAACAAGATGATTAACTTGGGGCATTTTTTAAAATCCTTTTTTGTTACTGGACTTAATGAAACTCAGTCCCAGCATTTATAAATGCCTGCATAATACAGACTATCTTTACCTGCATGACTTAGCAGCACCTCAGACTCATTTTCAGAGCTGAATTGTTTGTCTTCACTTACAAACTTGTTTTTTCTTCTGTTTCAGTAAATGGCATCACTGTACTCCTGTCAGCAACACTTAGAAGTGGGGTGTGAGTAAGCAGCTCTGACATCTTCAGCACAACATCTATTAATTCTGCTTCTCAGTACTTCTCCTTGTCTCTTCCTCTCCGTTCTCACCGCCCGCCGCCTGCTTCAGACCCTTCTGGTCCCTCTCTTCAGTCTCTCTCATATTGTCTTAGATTAATTTCCTAAAATACAAATTGGTCCCCTATTTTAATCTTTCAGAAGTTTTCTATTGTCAACCACACAGTGGAGTATTTTCCATTGTCTGCCTCCATCTTAACTCTTCAATTTCATATCCCACTGATCCCCATTATGAATTTTGTGCTACATCCAGAGCAAACTAGTAACCATCCCTAGCCCCAATCCTTGAGTTCCAAACCTTTGCCCCAAGCCATTGCTTTTGATAACAATGCTTATTCTCTTTTCTCTGTCAAAACCCTCATTTAAGACCCAATTCATGAATAACATACATTAAAAAAAAACGAAACTACTGATTCATGTAATACGGTGGATTTCAAAAAGCCAAAAATGAAAGCATACGTGCTGCATGATTCCATTTCCAATGAAATCCTGGAACAGACAAAAACTAGCCTGTGGTGATAGGAATCAGAACAGTTGCTGGAGGGTGGGAGGAAGAGAGTAGACTAGAAAGGGATGCGAGAAAACTTGGTAGGGCGATGGAAATGTTCTCTCTCTAGTTTTGGGTAATGGTACATGGGCATAAACAGTTGTCAAAATGCGTCAAACAGAACACCTAAGAACTATGCATTTTGTTGTTTTCTTAATTATAACTGCATATTTCTTAGTTGCCCTAAGGTATCTATGACAAAGCCTCTTGTGTGAAGAAGTTAAGTGCCTGAGTCATAAATCAGAATGTTTTTTTAATCTCCCTGAACTTTACACATTCTAATTTATATGGATTCACACACCTGTCTTGCTCGCTAGACTGGAAGCTTTCTGAAAGCAGAAATTGCAACCGGCAGACATTTGTCATAATCCTTAGACTCCTTGGCTCAGTACAGAACTATTGAATAAATAGTCAAGTTCACACTGACTCTTTTCCACTTGGGGATGGAGTAACCTGTAAGGAAACTTACAAAAGGGAAGATCTGGCTAATCAAAATTCAGGTAGTAAACTTCAGAGTAATTAAAAGTTTAGTCTTTTTTTAACTTGTGTTTTTTATATTTAAATCACTGCCTCAGTGAGTAAGAAATATTATAATAAAGCTTCACTTGTTTGCTCAGATTTAATTCTTATGACACCTGTGTATGTTAATTTGTCTGAAATTATAACTCATACCTGAACAAGTAAATCTTTTTAAGCTATATTTTAAGTCACTGCTTTGAGAATGAAAACTAAAGTCATAACTTCACCAGAAATGGCATATATGCCCTTTGTGCTACCAGTTTCCCCATCCCAGCCCATGGCAGACTTCATCAGTTGTGGCATCCTGCCTGCTGAACCCAGACTCATTCTAGATAGCCACACTCAAGGCGCTAGGCTTTGGGTTGGGTGGTTCAGAATCCCAGAATTGGGGAGAAGTTGAGGGAATCTCCAGGCAAACGTTTCCTAGGTAACAGATTAGCCATATACAAATGAAACTAACAGTTGAAGACATTTGATTGTTAAAAGATGTGGGAAATAGCATCTGAAGTATTAAGTGTTAAATTATTTCAGTTTTATTTTTAAGCACACAGAAGGAAACTTAGACCAAGTTTTTAGATCTGGGAGTGGTTTTAGGAAGGCTGTACAAACCCTGTAGCTCTTGGTTTTTTCAGTTGGAACAATTTGAACTGAATTATCCAGCAGTATAATTCTAAAGTTCTACAATTCCAAGAATAGGTTATAAACCACATGCTGCTGCTGCTGCTGCTGCTAAGTCACCCCAGTCGTGTCCGACTCTGTGCAACCCCATAGATGGCAGCCCACCAGGCTCCGCCGTCCCTGGGATCCTCCAGGCAAGAACACTGGAGTGGGTTGCCATTTCCTTCTCCAATGCATGAAAGGGAAAAGTGAAAGTGAAGTCACTCAGTCATATCCGACTGTTAGTGACCCCATGGATGGCAGCCTACCAGGCTCCTCCACCCATGGGATTTTCCAGGCAAGAGTACTGGAATGGGTTGACATTGCCTTTTCCTTATAAACCACATATTTGTAGTCAAATCATACATTTAAGATTTAAGAATATAACTGAAAAAAATAAATCAAAAATACTAGGATCAGCGTATGTAGAAACGGTTTGAAAACTGGCAGGTGCATCAGTTTTGTATAAATTCACACCTGTGATATGAACAAAATGAAATTTAATTTTAAAGGAATAGCGCAATACTTTAACTTTGAATGAGGGAAACGACTTTTTTTTCCCTTTATTACTCATTTTAGTTTTAGAAGGGACTCAAAATCAACAGATCCAACCCTAATTGAGATGTGAAATCCTTTTTTTTTTTTAGCACCTTCTAGCCATCATGGCAACTTCATCTGAAGAAGTTTTGTTGATTGTAAAGAAGGTGCGACAGAAGAAGCAGGATGGAGCTCTGTACCTCATGGCAGAAAGAATTGCTTGGGCACCTGAAGGCAAAGATAGATTTACCATCAGCCATATGTATGCAGATATCAAATGTAAGTCAACTATACTAAGGTGTGATGTATATTGTTTTTGTTAGTAATTTTATAAGGAGACAGCTTTTACAATCTTTGTGGATTTTCTATTGTCAAAAAAAGTCAATTGTATTGACATAATTACAAAGTGGGGTCACTGAATGTATATTATTCTATCACCTGCCTTTCTACAGTAATAGAGTATGTACAATTCACATATGTAAATCAATCTCATGTAAAGATTTCCACACATACTTTCTTTTTAAGAGTTACCTAATAGTCCACTGAATGGAGTTAGTCGTTTACTTAACCTATTGAAGGACGTTTAGGAAGTCTCCAGAATTCTGTTATTGAAAGCAGTGTTGTAGTATTGACCTGTGCACTAACATCTTTTTGAGTAGGTCATGTGTATGGGATACACCTCTTCAGTGGACTTACTGGTTCAAATGGCTCATGTATTTAAAATCTTGATAGATGATGCCAGGTTTCCCTTAATAAAATTGTATCATTTAAGTAAAGTTGTCTAATCTTTGGTAATGTGTCCATTATCTATTGAGAAAATAAGCTCAGTTTTATATAAAATGTAGATGGGAGAAATACAGAGCATAATATATTTATATCCTTTTTATGATTTTCAAGTATGAAAGCTAACATCAAAACCCCTTCTCTTTTCCAACTAAATTAACTTTGAATTTATTACCCAAAGGGTATGGCACTTTGTGGCTCAGTAATTAAGTTTAAAGGCACTAAGTGAATCCTGAGATTTAGAACCTTTACTCTGAAAGGGATTTCTGCAGTTTACCTAACTAAAAGATCTTGAATAGGAGGGACCCCAGGGGAGTCTGGGCAACAAAGCCCTTGACAAATTGTGGTATCTTAACTGTAACCGTTAATATGAATTCATTTATCTTCCTGGATATGAGATTCTTCTCCTAGATAAAATCCTTTGCATATTTCAAGAAATATGACACCTTAAAACATAGGTAGTCCTCAACTTGCGAGAGGTCAGTATACAAGGTCCTTTGTATATGAACAGTTCCCCAAAGGGCTTACCTCTAATTTGCTGCTGGAAATGACCAAGATCTTCATCTTTCTCCCCTGAAATAACTTAGTATCTTAATTTCCAAAAGGAAATACTGTTTAAAATTCATTATATTAATAATTCAGTACTGCTTGAGCTATCTGGTCTTTGTCCAGTCTCCTGCCAACACTGCTTAAAACTTTGTTTCTGTGGAGAAATGCCTCACCAATAATAATCTTGCAAATTAGCATTGGTTCTTCTGTAGCCTCACGAAATAGGAACTGTCTGTATTAGCACTTCTTTTAAGTGGGAAGCCTGCTCTATACCTTTGCAAAACATAGACTCTCTGTGATTCTTACAGCATGCAGTAGAGAACATGCCTATCCTGTCTGTTGGGAGGAGAGCACATACCAAACTCTAGATGTGCATAAAATCAGTTTTCATTTTAAGTTGAATATTTGAAAGAATGCTCGTTTCTGAAAGAAGCCATTGGAAGTTTTCAGTAATAACGTTCAGTTGAGTTCAGTCACTCAGTCGTGTGCAACTCTGCGACCCTATGAATTGCAGCACACCAGACCTCCCTGTCCATCACCAACTCCTGGAGTTCACTCAGGCTCATGTCCATCGAGTCCATGATGCCATCCAGCCATCTCATCCTTGGTTGTCCCCTATCCCTCCCAGCATTAGAGGCTTTTCCGATGAGTCAGCTCTTCGCATGAGGTGGCCAAAATAGTAGAGTTTCAACTCTATCATCATTCGTTCCAAAGAACATCCAGGACTGATCTCCTTTAGAATGGACTGGTTGGATCTCCTTGCAGTCCAAGGGACTCTCAAGAGTCTTCTCCAACACCACAGTTCAAAAGCATCAATTTTTCGGTGCTCAACTTTCTTCACAGTCCAACTCTAAGGTAAAAATCAGCAATTTTGTTAGTTTAAAAACTTCAGAAGTAGGCCTCTCAGAGGCACAAGCTAAGATAAAGCAAGAATAAAGCAATGACTAAGAAAAGATACCTAGAAAGAAGTGAGTTTGTTTTGGAGGAACAGAATAATAGAAGAGGCTGGCTGACAATGTAAATGACTTCATATTGCTACTTTTAGCTGTAAGGTATTTTATCTAAACTGTTGGTTTGGAAGCAACATCTTCATTGAAAACATTTCTCTTTAAATTTTGCCATATTTTATTATATGTGCATACACTTTGCTCGTAACATTATGACACCAAGGAAATTTTAATAAATATCCATACCACTGTTGGATTTTTTTTTTTCTCCAGTTGTCCAAACATTGTTTTCTATAGCTGTGGGTTTTTTGTTTGTTTTTTATTTTAATCAATATCTGGTCTAGGTTCATGTATGTAGTTGTGGTCTCTGTAGTCTCTTCTTTAGGAGTATGGATTTGTAGAATATCATACATCCTGATTATGTCAGATCAAGGTTTTATTTAATTATTTCCTGTATTTCTTATAAACTAAAAGTCAGGTCTGCAGCCTTGATTATACTGAAGTTAAACATTTGAGCAAGAAGAGCACCTAAGTGGTGGTGCTGGCTTCCTGTTCTGTCACCTCAGAAAGCCCACAGTGTCAGGTTGCTCATTTTTAATGTGGCTAAGTTTGATCACTTGGTTAAAGTGTTGACACCTGATCTCCAAATGTAAAATTACATATTTCCCCTCGCAGCTAGTAAATAAGCCATGAGCTATGTTTTGGAGTTTTTTGAATTGTGACAGATCATTTTTATTAATGAAAATGTCAGGTGGAAGCAGCTGTTGGTGGATTCAGGACTCCCAAGTTGGCTGTGCAGAAAGCTTTAAAGAAATCTGCTCACTTGAGTGGAAACAAAAGCCCTTTAGCATCCAGAGGTGGAATACTGGGTAAGACATGCCACACAAAAAGAATACTATAGAAGGAACCTGAGTGTTACCAGTGAATTTGTTGAACCGTGCTCTGGTAGTATGCAATTATTTGGAAAGAGTGGATTTCTTCTTAAGCATCAAGATTGGAATAGGGCAACTAAAGCCCAAAGAAAGCCTGAGTCTTCTTGGGATGAGAAGTAACTTACTGTGTGACTGTGTGCACAGTGTGAGTGTCCTCATCTAACTAGCCTCATGCTTCTTTTTAGGCCAGAAAATCAGTCCAGAAGGAAAAGCGAAAATTCAGCTTCAACTGGTCCTGCATGCAGGGGACACAACTAACTTCCATTTTTCCAATGAAAGCACAGCAGTGAAAGAGCGAGATGCAGTGAAAGACCTTCTTCAGCAACTGCTTCCCAAATTCAAGAGGAAAGCAAATAAAGAGCTGGAAGAGAAGAACAGGTGAAGGAGGGAAAGAACAGCCTTTTAAAGAGACGCTAGGTTCTTACCAGTCAAGTAATAGTTTATTTCTCACCCTTTGTGCTTTGATAGTGTAGTCTTGGAAAATATAGGCTTTGTTATCTTTATCTCTGTGTTTGGTTTGGGTTTTTTTTTTAATTGGAGGAAAATTGCTTTACAATGTTGTGTTGCTTTTTGCTGTACAGCAACGCAAATCAGCCATAATTATACATGTATCCCCTCCCTTTTAAATCCATCTGCAGGGAAGGAATGGAGACGCAGATGTAGAGAGTGAACTTGTGGACACAGTGGGGGAAGGAGAGAGTAGGACGAGTGTAGAAAGTAGCGGCAACATGTACACAGCATCTTGTGTGAAATAGCTAGTGGGAAGCAGCTGTATAACATAGGGAGCTGAGTTTGGTGCTCCGTATGCTTGGTTCTTAACTTCAGCATCTTAACTAACTTTGGCTTTCAGCAAATACAGTGAATTAGAAGTTAAACCAACTGCCTCAAGCCTAATATCAGATTAGGAACAAAAGTGTAATTCAAAGATGCCAAGATCCCTTAATTCTCTGTCACAGAGATGATACTAAAAAGTATGTTTGTGAATGAGAAACCTGAAAGTCATACTGTATAAGTTTAGAAAACATCTAAAATAACAAGAATTTCTGGGCCTTCCTGGCAGTCCAGTGGTTAAGAATCTACGCTTCCATTGCTGGGGCATAGATGCAATACCTGCTCAGGAACTAAGATCCTGCATGTAGTGTGGCATGGTCAAATAAATAAATTTAAAATAATGAGAATTTCTGACAAGATGAATTATCTTTCTGTGCTTATAGCTCCAAGTGTATATCACCATGAAAAACTTAGTTGATAGAAAATCCCTCTTCCCATTCAGCTTTTCGTGAAAGAAACCACAGTACTGTACAAATGCAGCCTTTGTGTCACTGGAACATAGGGATGAATAGGACCAAATCCAGGCCCTCAAAGACTTGAGCCTTTGCTGCTTCAACTGCCTTCCAGTTATCTGCACTGGATTTCTTCCTCCAAAAATGTTTTTTTGCTTTTAGTTACTAACAAATGAAGTAAATGACCTTTGCCGCTCAGTCATCACAAAATGAAAATTGGGTGTTTTGTGTAGCTAAGGTCTTTTTAGAATGCTACCTAAATGGTGTTTTATTCTAAAAGTTCAATATGTTGATATATTCTATCACCAGAATGCTGCAAGAAGATCCTGTTTTGTTTCAGCTTTATAAAGACCTTGTTGTGAGTCAGGTCATCAGTGCTGAGGAATTCTGGGCCAATCGTTTAAATGTGAACGCAGCAGAGAGTTCTTCCACGTCTAATCATAAGCAGGATGTTGGCATTTCTGCAGCATTTCTGGTATGTGACCCTTCTAGATTTCTAAAGAGGAAAAAAACCCTGGTATATGTGCTAATGATGCCATTTTTCTGGAAAATGTAGTATTTCCTTAAATTAACAAGATACTTCAGTAGCCATGATACTCTTCTAAAATGGACTTTTGAAAATGAATCTTCTAGCAGTTGGACTGATGCTTATTTCCCCTAATACTTTTAAAGTAAGGGCTTTCAGATATCTTTTTTTCCTTTTTTAATGATTTCAATATTTTACTTATAATGCAAGTTTAAATGTAAAATGACCATCATGTTACAAAAAAGTAAAATTTGGGAACTCCTCTGGCAGCCCAGTGGTTAAGACTCTGCACTTACAATGCAGGGGGCACTGGTTTAGTTCCTGGTCAGGGAAGTAAGACCACACATGCTATGTCACATGAGCAAAAGGTAAAAAAAAAAATTTTTTAATTAAAGAAGATTTGTAACATGTATCTTGAAAGGAAAGTTGAGGATACCATATATATGGAATTAGAAAGTGAGTTTCAGTCTATACTGTGGTAAAACCAAAGCATTAAAATTTCAGTACCAGTTACATGTTTGGCATCTTTCTGAGTGCTTAGCAATGAATTGAATTAATAAGGCCTTTCTTAAAACAATCAGATAATATGTTGTAACCAAATAGTTAAATATTTGGTAACTGTAAGCTTTATGTTAAATTTCCACTAAGTATCTGCCTTTGGCCACATTTAAATGTGTCTGTTTGACCATGTTGTGTTTTCAGAAACATAGATTTTACTGGTCACTAAAGTTATGTGAAGCAGGTCAGATTGATTTGACCCATCTCTGTGCCAAATAAAGGCAAAGGATTTGTCTGTCTCTGTATTTCATTCAGAGACTCTGTTTTTCCTCCTTTCTCCAGTGTCCATTGGGTTCTTAGACATCTTGGCCCAATACTCTTAACAAATGTCTTTATTTTAGGCTGATGTCCGACCCCAGACAGATGGATGTAATGGTTTGAGATATAATTTAACATCTGATATCATTGAGTCCATTTTTAGGACCTATCCAGCAGGTAAGAAGAATCAGTTCTTTCAGATAGTTAAAATATTTGTTTGAATGAATTCAGTGAAATATCTGAAAAACAAAAAGCTTACCTGTATTCCTGATGAAGTGCAATAAAACATGTAAAGTACTGTATCCAGTGCTTGACGTGGTAGATATTGAGGTTAGTGTGTAATGTACTGACATCAATCCATGGATATGATGACCTTCATTCTTTCCACTGGTGGTTCTTAAACTTTATTTACCTTTTAACATAACCTGAGTAGGCTGACATACTCCAGAGGCATCAGTAAATGAGTGTCCACAGCACTAACTCAGATCATCCTTCATGCTGCCTGCAGAATGACTTCTAACCCACAAATCATTTCCCTTGGAGAAATCACCTAAAGTATAAATGGTTTGATCCTAGCTCTAGTAATGTTGATGTACAGCCAAGGTTGAAAACAGTTACTTCAGTTATTGTTCTAACTACATAAAGCTCTCAAGCCATTTTGTTCTCTCTCCCTGCTTCCTCACCTTCTGCCCCTTGACTCCTTAGGAGACAGTCTTCTGCAGGATTCACCTCAAGCATCACTTCATTGCCACTTCTGTAAAATCTGACTTCCGTAGGCAGATGTAATCCCCCTCTCCATTCCATCTACAGGGCTGTGTGTCTTACCACATTATAATGTAATTATTTTCTATTTTTCTGATAATAATTATGTAGTGTTTAATCTTTGTGAGACACCATTCTGAGGCCTTTGTGTGTGTTAACATTAATTGTCACAAATAGTACCTATGAATTAGGTTGTTATTACCCCATGTTGCAGATAAGGAAACCAAGATAAAGAAATTCGTCCAGCATCACATTGGGTAATAAGTAGTAGACCTCGAATTTTAAACTCAGGCTTTCCAGCTTAAGAGACCTTAACCTCTTAACTTAATCTCTTTGCTTATTAGACAACACAGGCTTCTGGAGTGCTGAACTGATAGTCCAGTGGGTTATGGAGATCTTTATTTCCCCAGCACCCAATATGGTGTCTTGGACTAAAAGTGTCCATATATAAATGATCAAACAGGCAAACTCAGGTCTTCCTCTTAATCTTGATGTTCCCAATAAAACTTTGAAACTTGAAGCTTAATAATTTTCTTGGTGCAAAATAAAGTTTTGTTTGTAATTTAAGATTCGTAAAGGTAACGTCTAACGTAATCTCTCAAATGATAACTTACAGTTAAATTATTACATATTGTTTGTAAAGTTGAAATCTTTTACAATTTGGTTTTGCTCTTGGACTACTTTTAAACTAATTTGAGAGGTTTTAAGAATTGGAAATTCAGTATGTAACTATTGTGGTTTTTATTCACAGTAAAAATGAAATATGCAGAAAATGTTCCCCACAACATGACAGAAAAGGAATTCTGGACACGTTTCTTTCAGTCCCATTATTTTCACAGGGACCGGCTGAATACAGGGTCAAAGGACCTCTTTGCAGAATGTGCCAAAATAGATGAAAAAGGTAATTGCTTATCCCTGACACACTCTAGCATTTAATCTGCTGCTCTCTAGTCATCAGTGCCATTACTGATTTTTTGCTTTCTGGGAAACGTAAAACTTAATCAATTTTTTATTTCATTGATTCTCTAGGATTAAAAACAATGGTTTCATTAGGAGTGAAAAACCCGCTACTTGACTTAACAGCTTTGGAAGATAAACCATTAGATGAGGTAAGTAGTAGTAAAAGGATTTACAAGAGAAAACAGTCTTTTCCTAGTCTTCAACATTTGTATTTTAAAATTGCGTAAAGTATGGATGTTCTACTTGTGAGAAGGTAAAACAGAATGTTATTTGGAGTGGTTTATCAAAAGTGCTTTTTTGATAGCACTGTTCATTATTAAGATTGCATGGGAGAACTGAAATTCCTCTGTGAGTTGGTAGAACATTTTTTACAAGAATTTTTTAACTGCCTTATCAACAGTTGTCTAGGTATTAATGAAGGTTTAACAAATGTTTATGCTATATCTAACATTAAGTAAGTGTGAAAAAATATTCGTAGATAGGGAAAAGATGATAAACATCATTGGTTGCCCACTGTTTACCAAATGTTAAGCACAGTCATGACCATTACTCCACATTAGCCCCATTATGTTTCAGTAGCTGGACCATCGAGTATGAGCTACCTACCTCAACATCATGACTCCAGACTTAGAAATTCATCCAATGCTAGAGAAATAGGTGATCCCTTCTGATCAAGGCTAATTCTGTCCCTGCCTCTGTCTTCTCGTCTAGAAAGGAACTTGCCTTCCTCAGTTACTCTCTGGACACTGTTACCTTTTAGTGCCCTTCGTTTAACTTGTTAATTTTCTTGCTTTCCTTTGGCTCCTTTTCTATTGACGTGTTCTTGTCTGCCTTCTCTTAGTGTATGCGTGCTCCAGGTGAGAAAACCAATGCTAAAATTTCATCTATAGTCTAAATTATTAAATTAACAGAAAATAATCTTGGTGCCCCAGTTAGTTGTTTCCCGAATGAAATTCAGTTGTTTTCTTGAAAATTCCCAGCACTCAGTCACTTCCTTGGTGAATCTCAACACATTATAAACATGACCTCTTTAATCACCCTGAGGAAATGAAGCTAAATAAACCACACAGCTGTTAAGTACGTTGACTTTAAAACCAAACTACTTGGTTTTAAATTGTAGTTTTTTTAATGTTTCTAATATCAGTTTTCTTGTAAAATGAGGTTAATAGTTCTGACCTTAAGGAGGGGTAGGAAATTTGGAGAGTTGTTGTTTAAGTATACGAACTTACAGCTAGTAGATCATTTTTGTAGACCTAATGCACAGCCTGGCTGACAGTAGAAACCTCAGGTTGCTCAGAAACTGGGTCTTAGTTCTCAGCAAGAGAAACGATAATTATGTGACATGATGGGGTATTAGCTACACTGGTGATCATTTTGCAATCTGAAATCAACACATTGTAAACCTTAAAGTTACACAATGATCTATTATTTTTATTATTATTATTTACATTTTTAAAACTATCCATGTTGTATTCCCTTGCATGGATATATAAAAGTTGATAAAACCAAGCCTTTTAATAAAAGTGTTGGTTGATTCAGTTTTTCCCTCCTCTTTCCCTATCATCCTCTAGTAATTCTGTCCCAGGATATGGGCTTGGGGCTCCTTGTAATTACATTCTTTCCATTCCATTGCTAAAAATACCAGTACTAACTGTGTGATGATGACTCCCAATTAGTCCTGGTCTGGCTAACCCAAGAAGTCCAGAATCATATGTCCAACTCCCGACTTGGCATCTTCATCTAGGTTGTTTCCACACACCCCTCAGCATAACATGTCCAGAATGGAGTCTTTGATTCCCATCATCAAAAACCTATTTCTTCCTGGCCCTTCCCTGTGTCAGTTAAAAAAAAAAAACAGTACCATGGACTCGTTTGTTCAAGCCAAAACCTAGTAGTCTCCTTGATCCCACCCCTTTGTAGACCTCTAACATTCAGTTGCTCAGCAAGTGCGCTACGTCTCAAAACTGTCTGCACAGACACATTAGCCTCCTAATTGATCTTCTTGTTTCTTTTTGTTCCCTATAGTTTATTCTTCCCTAGCAGTAAGAGTTATAAATCAGATCATAATGTTCCCCTATGTAAAAACTTTTTCAGGGATTTCTCATTGAACTTAGAATAAAATCGGAACTACTGCCAGTCTCTTCTTAACTTGGCCTCTGCATACTCAGTTGGGGCTGTTTCCTGTCCCACCCTTCATTTGAGGTATACTGAACTGCATACAAACCCATGACACAATATGTTTTACATTACTCCTATACCTTTTGTTTAAGCAGTTTCTTCTTCCTGAAATGTCTCAGTGTTTGCCTTGCAAGCACCTACCTATTCATCTTACGGTGCTCCGCGAAGCTCTTTTGAACCTACCCTCCCCGCCCCCCACCTCTAATGGGATTGACCACTTCTTTCGTAGCACCTGTAAGTTTTAACTTAAGTGTAATGGCTTACAGCCCAGCATCCCAACTAACCAATATTTTAATGTTTTGCTAACTAGCCCAAAATTGCTCCTTAGGGAAAAAAATGCAGCACTTAGCAGTTAAGATATTTTTGTGATACTAAAAGCAGTTAGTAGCATTTTTTCATTTTTGTGTGTATGTATAATGTTACTTATTTTTAAATTTTTACCTGTAAATATTTTGAGTCCTATATCCAGAAAATTTTTTAACTCAACATATCTGTACTAAATTGTTCCTTGCAGGGCTATGGCATTTCCTCCGTGCCATCTACTTCTAATTCTAAGTCCATCAGAGAGAACAGCAACGCTGCCATCATCAAGAGATTTAACCATCACAGTGCCATGGTCCTGGCAGCAGGTCTCAGGAAACAGTTAAGTACACATGCAGAGGTGCAGTAACTGGGCTTTCCGTGATAGCCAGATAGAGTTTTGTTGTTCTTCTTCCTGTGGTACTTAACATTAATTTTTTTCCCTTTGTTTTCAGAGAAGCACAAAAGGAACAAAATGGTGAGCCCAGCAGTACTGATGGCAATTCCGGAGATACAGATTGCTTTCAGCCAGCAATCAAAAGGGTATGAGTAAAAAGTCTGGAATGCTTATGGCTCAGATTTCTCCAGATATATGTTATGTAACTGCCAGTACCTTCTGTTGACCCTTGATAAGTTCAGATGGCTTTAATTCTTCTGACCAAGCTGTTAAGTATTTGGCTTAAAGAATACTTCTCAGTTTTGGCTTACCAGCCTAGTTTCCATAGACTCAAGTCTGTTAACTGGTTTTATTGTTTTATTTTTCTCCTTCACCTGTAAACACACATACATGTTAATGCATAGTTTCATTTTCTGGAAGAGAGTACCCAACAACGGCAATATGACAGAAAGAAAAAACTAAAGGTTTGTGTATTTGACTTTAAAAGATAAGATTTGGCCCTCATGTAAAACCTAGCATTTTAGAACTAGAAATGTCTTTCGTTAAATACTGAAGATGGATTGTGAGGGAGTATGAACAGTTACCTACTTGTATATTTCTTCTCTCTTTGCAACTTTGCCAAGCTTCTGTATCCCTCAATTTTAAGTTCCTCCCTCATTATAAAAATTATGACAAGGGTTTCTTAGAGGGCAATCAGGCAATAAAGTGTATTAAATTTTTAAAGGTTTATACCCTTAATTTCACTTCCGGACAGTATTCCACTTGGAACTTTTTTTTTTTTTTAAGATACATGCAAAGATTTAGATACAGATACACTGACAGTATTATAATTGAGAAAATAGCAAACATGATAGTCGTGATACATCCCTACAGTGGAGAGTGATGCATGCAGCGAATAATGACTGCTTTAAAGGATTATTGATACGTTGAATTAAAGTGAGTTCGCATATACCATGACAATAGTTCACTTGATTAAAATTAAAAGAAACCATTTTTTCGTTGCCTTACATGCCATATTAGGTGGCAGGAAACAATGAGTAAGACTGGGTTTTTGTCCTCAAAGAATTTAGTGTCTATAGGTAAGACAAAATGAAAAGAATAATTGTAAAACAGAATTTAAAGTATAGTAATTGTTTATTTACAGTAGGAACCAGAGAGTAAGTAGATAAAGTTTGTAGAACAAACTAATATACAGTTAAGTTTGTGAACTTTATGAACTTTAAGAGATTATGGGTCCTTTATGTATTTCAGTCACCTAATATATTTCTACAGGATATACACCTTTAAAATTAACAAAGTAAGATATTTCTTTTCTGAAATAAGCAAAGTGAAGCTAAAATATAAGTTAGAGATGCTAAAAAGAAATCTTGGAAGTGATTTTTTGCTTTGCAATATTGCACTGAGTACCCTTGATTCTTGGTAGTGATGAAATTGTCAAAAATCACTGTGTGAATTTTCACAATATTCAGTGATACACTGACTGAAGATGTTCTTTCACATCAGTAGTTGTCTGCTGTGTGTTCTACAAGGGATTTATAAAATGAGAGATCCTGGAATAATAATAAGAGTCCTCATATTCATGGAGCTTTCAGTTAAGTGTGAAAGTTAGGTGGATGACCAGGCCTTGGCAGAGATTTAAGATTTGGATTCATATAAACGGTTGGGTCAGGACATGACTTAAATCAGGCAGCAGGAGGGGTAGAAATGAGCTTGACATACAGGAACGGTAGTGAAAGACATCAGTATGCCTGATGACAGTTGGCTCAAGGGTATAGAAATGAGAAAGTAGTAAAAACACACTGAATCTATGCGAGGTGGGACTGATTGATACATTACTCTGAATAGCATGCTAAGGTCAGATTTGTTCGTATACAGTCCAGGAGAAAGCTCATTAGTAAAACCAAGATAAAGAATGCAGACATAAACCCAAATACATGGAGTGATTAAATACATATATGATAAACATGGCATTTCAGAATCAGTGGGGAAAGATGTTATTCTACAAATGATGTTGGGGGACTGATTAATAATATTTTTTTAAAAAACTAATTCCCTACCTTATTCTTTATTTTACAATAAATTCTGTTGGATCAAAGTTTAAGCAAAAAAAAAAAAAAAATCCACAGAAGAATAAGTATAAAGGGAATAATTAAAACTGAAAAACACCAAAGTGGGGGCAAAAAGTATTTGCAACAGATAATAAAATGAATTTTTTTAATTTATTTTGAGTAAAATACACATTTTCATCTATTAGATTTTCAAATATTAAAGGTTTAATGATGCATAGTATGGTCAGAGTATAGGAAAACAATTACTCTGTTAAGTGGTAGCTATGTATAGAGGGGACACATGTAGGAAGTGCAGCAATAAAAAGTGTTGTGTTGATAATTATAGGCGAAGTTACAAGAATCCATTGAATATGAAGACTTGGGAAAAAATAATTCCATAAAAACAATTGCACTAAACCTCAAGAAGTCAGATAGGTAAGTTTGGTGACTATTAAGTTAATTTGAAGCAAAATAGTTTTATAACACAAGTTGGTACAGAATTTATTCTGCAAGTGTAGTATTCAAGTTTTTATCAGTTTGTTGCCATAAAATATAGTATTGTATTTCCTTAAAAAGTTACTTTGTAAATCTCAGGAAAGGATCCTAAATGATTGAAGCGAAGAAAATAACTTAGCTATCTGTGCTGTTCTCTTATTACCCTTATTGGAATTAAGTTATTTAATTGAAATATCTTTAACTCTTTACTTGGGGGGAATGTTGTATGGAGACTGCTAAAATATTTGACGGACAAATATTGAGCACCCTCATTATATGTGATTAGTAATTTCTTGGCTAATCTTCAGGTATTATCATGGTCCAACTCCAATCCAGTCGCTGCAGTATGCAACAAGTCAGGACATTATTAATTCTTTTCAAAGTATTAGACAAGAAATGGAAGCTTATACACCCAGATTAACTCAGGTAGGTGACTTATACAGTTTGAAAAACAGAATTCCCAGTTACTTTTTATGAGCACATTCATATTTATAAAACTCATACTTTACTTGGGGTAAAGACATATTTCTGCTTAATAAATTGAAAAAGGTAAAGAGAAATATTTGGCATACCTGAAGTTCAGATGATAATGAAAATAAAATAATGAGTTTTGTGGTTGGTGATTTTTTTTTCTTCCATATATACAGTTTTGTTGGAAAAATCTCCCAGATTTCCAAAAAATTTCTGGACATCATTCTGTAGATAGTCTTTGTTTTTGCCTGCCCTTAGACATACTTCAGTTGATCAGCAAGTTCTGTCAGTTCAGTAATTCTTCACTCCATCACCTTGACTTAGGTAAACAGGTCAGGTTTTCAGCACAGCCACTGCAAGTTATTTTAATAAAAGCATGATTCCAACCACATCACACTGCAAGTTAAAAACCTTTAGTGCTTCCCTTTCTTCTCATAGTAACTGGATGTTCTTTCTCTGACTCGCCAAACCCTACAATCTGACCCTAACCCACATCTCTAGTCCCAACTCCAGCCATATCCACCATTTCCTTCCCCACATAACTTAAAAAGAGTCCTGTACTCCAGCGTAACACACTATAAACTACCCAGAGGTTTTTAATCGTGTCATCTACGTGCTTCCTGTGCTTTTTCTCATGCTTTCTCTCTTAAGAGTGTCCTTTGCCTGTTTCTGTGTCAAGGAACAAATAGTAATAATTCAAAATAGTTCCAATTCCATTGCCTTTGTAAAGCAGTCCTCAGCATGCCCAGAAATGAGTTATTTTTTCCCTTTTCTCTAGTTTCATAAACACTCAGACACTGAATATAAACCTGAATTGTAGTGCTTATCACATATGGGAGTTTACTTTATAACTTTTAATCTTGAAATAATCTTAGATTTACAAAAAGTTGCAAAAGTTTTCTGACCCATTTTGAAGGTAGATCCCTTTGTGAGCATGCTAAGTTGCTTCAGTCCTGTCCAACTCTTTGAAACCCTATGGACTGTACCCCAGTAGGCTCCTCTGTCCATGGGATTCTCCAGGCAAGGATACTGGAGTGTCTTGCCATGCTCTCCAGGACATCTTCCTGATCCGGGGATTGAACCTAGTTCTTAGTCTCCTACATTGGCAGGTGAGTTCTTGACCACTAGCGCCACCTAGGAAACCCCAGATCCCTATACATCTAAATAACACAGTACAGTTACAGAAACAATAAGTTAATATTGTTTAAGTCTTATTATCTAACCTGTATTCTTTTCCAAAAAATTTTTTTTCTTTATTTGGCTGTACATGGTCTTTGGATAAGGAAATGGCAACCCACTCCAGTATTCTTGCCAGTAGAATTCTGTGGACAGGATCCTGGCAGGCTACAGTCCATGGAATTGAAAAGAATCAGACATGACTGAGCAACTAACATACATGGTCTTAGTTGAGGCACTCAGGATCTTAGTTGTGGCATATGGGATCTAGATCACGCCCAGGCCCCTGTATTGGGAGCATGGAGTCTTACCCATTAGACCACCAGGGACGTCCCTAACCTATATTCTTGGAAAATTTTCACCAATTGTACCATTAATGTCCCTGGAGCAAAAAAAAAAAATTTTTTTTGGATCCAGCATCCAAATCAGGTTCATAAATTGCATTCGGTTCTTACATCTCTTTAGTTTCCTTTATGGTGGAGTAGTCTTTCAGTCTTTATCTTTCATGACCTTGATGTTCGAAAAGTAGGTCAGTTTTTTTGTAGAATGCCCTCAACTTCAGTTTCTCTTAACACTTTCTCATGATTGGATTTCATTTTTAGCAAGAATTCCACCAGGTTGCTGCGTAAGTATTACGTCATCCTTTGTGCATCTTACGAGGAAGCACATGTTTATTGTCCTGCCTTGCAGTGCTAACTTTGATCACTTGGTTAAGGCTCTGTCTATCTGATTTCTCTTCGGAAAACTTACCAATTTCTCCCTTCATAATTAGTAAGTATCTTGTGGGGAGATACTGTGTAACTATTTTGTTTACCCTCAAACTTTTACTGACTAATGTTTTAGAATCTGTTGATGATTCTTGCTGAAAACAGTTATTACCATAGTGGTAGTTAAATGGTTATTTTCTAATTCTGTCCTCCCATCAGTTGACCTTCTGAACCTCCCTGACTCATTCATATTTATTTACTTTATAAGCATGGATTCTTATATTCTGTGGGTTATAAATTGTTGCTATCCTTTTTTTTTTAAACTGAGATATCTTACAGTAAAATTTACCTTTTCAGTATATTCTTTTGAATTCAGTGTGTATATACAGTCATGTAATTACCAACACAAATAAAAGGCAAGTTTTGTGACCCCTGAAAAGGTACCCTTGCACCTTTGTAGTTATACCCTTGCCACGCCCTTTATATTGGCGCCTATATCTTTCTGACAGTATCTTCATCAGTTTTGAGCAGCTCTTTAGTTTATGGCACAATGAGATAGATACTCCAAATTCATCTAACTCTTTCCCTGCTTGGCAAGTGTTGAGTAGGTTTAGAAACCAAGATCTGAATACTAGGTGGGATGTCATTTGCTACTGGTCTCTTTGTCCTGCTAGTGGACAAAGCAAAGAAATATGTGTGTACATACTTATGCTCACATAGCAAATATGGGATTGTCTGACTACATCTTCCCTTCTAGATTTGGCCCTTGGGCCAAAGTAGTTCCACCTAACTTTTTTTTGTACATTTATTTATTTAGTTAGTTCAAGGTTGAAAGAGCACTTATTTTGTACAAGTTCTTTTTATTGTATATAGGTCAACACTAAGTTTTTTAAGCTGTGGTTAGTTTAGATTTTTCCCTCCAAAAAGTGATTTG